>NC_079165.1:104987142-105064642 GCF_947568905.1 Ostrea edulis
TAGCGAAATTCTGTGGACCCTCTATAAAAATTCGCTATAAGCGTAATTCGCTATACTTTTATAGCGAATTCATAATTCAAATATAACGAATTCATTATAAAACTGATTTGTTCTACATGTATATCAGTTGTATAAGAAATTGGCAATCAATATACTTGTGTTTGTATTGTCTTTAAGAGAAATTAAGCCTCTATATTTTCGAGAAGAACTATTTTTATACAAGAAATATACATATTGATTTATATATGATAATTTATCTTGATGGATTTTTAAGTCACGCAAGAACATGTTTAGAGAAAAATGTCAACACAATTTTGCGCAATACATACATGTACAGTCTATTGCAATTGTCATTTACTTGTTGTTTTACACAAATAAAGGAGTGTACGATAACATAAAACTGATTTGTTCTACATGTATAACAGTTTTATAAGAAAGCAACAATCGATATACTTGCGTGTGTATTGTCTTTAAGAGAAATGAAGCCTATATATTTTCGAGAAGAAATATTCTTATACAAGAAATATACACATTGGTTTATATATGATAATTTATCTTGATGGATTATTAAGTCATGCAAGAACACGTCTCGAGAGAAATGTCAACACAATTTTGCGCAATACATAAAACAGTCTATTGCAATTGTCATTTACGTGTTGCTTTACACAAAGGAGTGTACGATAACATAAATGCAATCAAACTTCAAATTTAATCAACGAAAAGGTAAACACTACCAACAATATATTTCCTAAACGTATCTGTAAGTATTGTTTTGCGGTAACAACCTTTTTTGAAAAAATACAAACAGAATTGTCATAATAAGTATGGATCCTTTATGTCAATGGAAAACAACAAGTTTAAAATGGGGAAAAAAATCGTTATAAAAGATGATTTTTAACGTTCATTTTTAATTCAAGGGGAATAGGAATTTACTTCGTTATATCCGTAAATTTGCTATAACCGTGTTCGTTATAGACGCAGATTTTTATATAAAATATATAAAGAATTTGCCAAGGAAATCGTTTTTACTTTGCTATAGCCATAATTGTGCTATATCTGTGTTCGCTATATTCGAGTTTTACTGTACAGAGAATTGTGATCATTAAGGAAACTTCTATGAAATTGTGTAATCTATGGTCCTAGATATGGGGTCCTGGTGTTAAGGCAAGTCTATATTGCTCATGTTGTGAAAAAGCATTATTTCTTTAAGATCTTCTTAACTCATGGACTTGACCAAAATAGTGAAATTGTTACTGCTGAATCAGGGGCTTTAGTGTTTGGGTTGGGGTCCATGGCTCACTTGATGAAAATGCATATCATCTTAAGGAAAGGCCGTGCTTTTACGTATCCGGTTTTAAATTTTAAACACCGACTAGAAAGTTCTGGTTATAACTTCTTTGTAGTTGTAGTTGCTAGAATCTACACGAATGTTACACTACATTTATTTTTTCTATAAGTATGAGATAGCATGTATGTATTTTTATGTATGATATGATTGATAGCCAAAAAAAGAATAACACACACACAAAAATTGTGAGAAAAAGGAAGGGGTGGGGGTGCAACACCCCCCCCCCCCCTTTGTGTTCTAATTGTCTGGTAGACAAAATTTTCAGTATGTTTTACATATATATATATATATATATTGTTATATTATGTTAATCTTGATTTTAAGACTGTATTTGCTGTTACATTTTACTATTTTCAAAGTGTGCAAAAAATAATTGTAAAACTTAAATTAAAAAATGGGGGTTTACATATTCAAGAGACCATTTTGCAAAATATCTCTGGTCAACTATGGTAAAATATGTTTTTTGTTAACCTTAGATATAATACTAAATATTTTTAAAGAAAAACTGGCATGTAAACAATTTAGATTTTGAGAATTTTTCAAAATTGCGATATTCTGTGATTTTTTTCTGAAGGATGTGAGTAGATTAAACAGCAATTATGTAAGTTTTCAATTGAATATCTTTAAAAATTCTCTCAGTAAATGAGTATCTATTGGTTTGTATATATTATAGGTTAATATGATGTCCTTTGGTACATAAATAAATAAAACATGAGATCATGCATCCTCGTGTTAAAATTTGGCTTTTGTATTTGGGGGTATATGTGCTCTGTAGCACATAGTATAAAAATAAACCCGCAAAGGTATGTCTAATATGGGTTTTTTAGTTAGTTTATGAGTTGTTCAAGTTATTTAAATGGAAAAAAAAATTGATTGACAGAAATTTCTAATAGTATTTACCTACCTTAAATTACTCTTGGACACCAAACACACAAACTGACTGCATAGTTAGCATGAGTGGGAGACCTACTGAATCCGTAAATTCATGATCCATGCATCAGAGGTTCTGGTTTCACAATTGTATAAATCAAAGAGACATCTACCTAATTTGAGATACCTTCAAGTGCTCTGCAGCTAAGGCAGATCTAGAGGTTAAAATATAAAGAAATCTATATAGTGATACATGTAATGCTTTTAATCTTTCAAAATAATCTGTACTCTTTTATGCCTACTTTTCAAAAAATCATGTTCAAATTGTCATGAATGAGATGTTCAGTGAAAAGGCTTAGTGCATGTTGACTGTTTAGGCCCATGGATCTGTTGATCAAAGAAACATGCAATTGTTCAGACATGCAATTTTATAATAGAAATTTTAGATTATTCATTGATTACACGCTGTAATTTACAGTATTGGACGACACTCAAAATCCCTGGATACTTCACGGAAGGTATGTGGATTCTGTCATGGAGAGTTTCTTCTGATAAACAACAAGCAGACGTCGCGGATTGATCCCAGGTCAGGCTTCACCCCTTCAACCCCCAGGACACCCAACAAGTTTGCCATGTATGTCAAAGAGAACTATGGAACTGTGAAGGGAAGAGAAAAAGGCCTCAAACACGGAGATATTATGAAGCTGTTGGGCAAAGAGTTTGCAGAAAAGAACAAAATCAGTTCCTAGTGTCTTTTATAATTTTTTTGTAAATTTTATCTGTTCATTTACAATTCGTAGCTGATAGTGTTTCATTACATACATTATGTACCAAAAGTCGACAGTACTGATGCATTTTACTTATTTTGGAGCGAAGGTAGAGAAATACTTTGTATGAACAGTCACTAATGTGAATCGTATGAAAATTAAATCTTTTATTTGATAGTGAACTATATGTGTAACTGTTTTACCATATTTAAAATTTAGTACATGATGATTCATTGTTTGCGTAATCAGAGATAGGTAGAGATTTTCACATTTTGGCACAACCATGGATTAGCATTTGTACAGCAGAATATAAATCCGCATCGTCGCAAGCCACGGCTGAAATGTACACTCCTCTCCCTTTTAGGGACATTTCAGCCGTGGCTTGCGACTCTCCCTTTTAGGGACATTTCAGCCGTGACTTGCGACTCTCCCTTTTAGGGACATTTCAGCCGTGGCTTGCGACTCTCCCTTTTAGGGACATTTCAGCCGTGGCTTGCGACTCTCCCTTTTAGGGACATTTCAGCCGTGGCTTGCGACTCTCCCTTTTAGGGACATTTCAGCCGTGGCTTGCGACTCTCCCTTTTAGGGACATTTCAGCCGTGGCTTGCGACTCTCCCTTTTAGGGACATTTCAGCCGTGGCTTGCGACTGTGATAAATCTCTTAAGATAAATTCACATACAGTATGTGGCTTCCACCAATGTGGAATCCAGGTAATTTTTTTGATTCATTAATTATGGCTGTGCAGTTGCATGCCGTGTCCATCTTATACTGAAACAGTTAGGAGGATCCTCCCATGTATTATCTTATTGGTTTTATACAAATCTATTGTTTTGTCATTTCTTTTCTCATGTGTCTATCATTTGTTCTTTAAATTAGAAATAAACTATACATATTCTATTATTCCATATCAATACCCGGAGAATTCTATACCAGTAAAACAACTAAATATACAATATATCAGTGGCTTGAATACCAGGTATTATTTGGACAAATTGAAGCATGTTGTTGTGGAGAAGATTTGTTTCATTATACATGTACCAGTATATCCTATTTAAAAATCTTCCACACCAATTGAAGCCCTATCATGGTTTGAACAAACTTAAATACTGCATGAAAGCTTGATAGATTTTATCTTTGTAGACTTCAAAAGATTCTTAAGATTTTTTGTCCAAAAGCTTTCTAAGTTATATTGCACCTTTCGTGTTGCCTCACTGTATCCCAGGGGCAGATATATTAGCAAACATTAATCCACATTACATAAGAATCAGACTCATTCATAGCCCATCAGTTGTCATCTGTTTTGCATTAACATTTGAACTTTTTGGTCTTCTCAGAAACTACGTTTTTACATTTTTATCCAAAGTTAGGGTGTAGCATCTGGGCAAAAGTTTACAATCCATCAGGCACCATAGTGAGATATATGGCTCATGTAAATAAAGAAAATCCCATCATTTTATTTTTTCACTATACATGTATATTTCATTCAATAGTGCCTTTTTGGGGGAAAAACAACTTATTGCAGCATTCATTGTAGCTCATTTTTATAGATATAATGTTAAAAATACAGAATTATTTGTAGTTTCTTTACAGAATTTCAAAATAATTTTATCTGTAGATGTTGCAGTGAAATCACAAGTCAAATGCAAAACTGAAATTTTACGGCACAAATTTGTGAAGAAATTAAAGTATTTTGAGGTTAAAAATTTTGCCTTGATTTCATAAATTATTCTCAATGATCATGGTATCACAATGTGCTTAGAATCCTAGGAAAAGATCATTTGAACAATTTTGCATAATGATTGAAAAAATCATGAAAATCAATCCTAAATTCACCTTACAATAAGTGTTTATAAAAATTGTACTTTTATTTTTTTTTTGGATGAAATATATAGTAAAAATCTGAAATGATGATTTACTTGTGGCCAGCAGGTACTGTTTGTGGTTAGGAAAACTAAAATTGTGAATTTCATAGTCACTGCACCCCTGGGGTCTAAGGGGTAGGGTCAAAACCTTAGAAGATTATGCAGTCTTAGAAAATTTTCTTTATTCAGTCATATCTAGCAGACAAACTATGTATGGTCATGATGAGTAAGGATGTCTGTACCAGAATTGTGAAATTCATGGGTCAGCAGTTCTGGTGCTTGGGTGGGGTTTGTTTCAAATAGTGAAAATGCATAATTTCTAAATCTTCTTGACTCCTGGCTGGGGTTTCTTGAAAAAAATCTGAAACTTAAGTTTGAGTTTTCTTTTATTTGAGCAGTCAAAATTTTAAGTAAAATCTCAAACTTAGTCAAGTTTCGATGTAAGTTTCTTTTGAGAAAATCAACAATGAAATGGAGTACATAACCAAAATTGTAAAATTCTTGGCCCCTGGGTCAGAGGTTCTGGTGATAGGGCAGAGCTTTATGGCTCACAGGGAAAATGTGTTGTTCTCACATAGTGAAAATATTTTCTTTTCAAATTGTCTTCACCCATGTACATCAAACAACTAGACTGAGTACATAGTAGTAATGAAGAATGAAGCTTCTTCGAGATTTGTGTCTCCATATGAGTGAAATATTCTCGAGAAGGGTGTTAAACAATAATAATGATAATCTAAATTTGTAAAATTCATGGCCCCTGGGTCAGGAGATCTGGTTCTAAAGTGGAGGTCAAAACCTGTAAAAGAAAGTGATGCAGTAATTTGATATCTTCTTTACTCAGCAACATCTAGCAGACAAACTGTATATAGTCAGGGTGAGTAGGGATGCTTATTTATAAATTGTTGACATGGGGACATGTATTGCTAAGAATGCTTGTTCTTTTTCTCTCATACAAATTGTGTTCTACCAAAATTGTGAAATTCTTGGTGGGTCCTCACTGGGTCAGGGGTTTTGGTGCTGGGCGAGGCTTAATGGCTCCAGCAATGAAATTGCATCAATTTTTAAAACTTCATCTTTACCCTTGCACACCATGAAGAAACACTACAGTGAATGCATATGGTTAAGAAGAGCATGGAACCCTCTACCTAAATTGTTAAATTCATGACCCCAGCAGACCATAGATCAGGCTGTAGGGCAGGGCTCAATGGATGAACAGTGAAAATTACCCCAGCAGACCAAAGATTAGGCTGTAGGGCAGGGCTCATTGACCCCAGCAGACCAAAGATCAGACTGTAGGGCAGGGCTCAACGGATGAACAGTGGAAATGTCTTTGATGTTTGAATATTGTCCTGATTACTTTATTGTATTGTGAAAAAATATTGTATACCCTGGTACATTCATGGCGCAACAATTGAATTAAAGATCTCTTCAGATGATTAATGATATCTTCAATTCTGAATTATTGCACGCATTAATTGAATTGATGATAGCATTAATTCTTCAGCTGAATTGATGCGCACTTTAATTGAATTAATGATCTCTTTAGATGAATTAATGATATCAACAATTGAATTGATGCATGCTACAATTCAATTGAAGAGAGCAATAATTGATATAATGTGCACATTAAATCAATTGATGAGAGCAATAATTGAATTGATGCGTGCATTAATTCATTTGAAGAGAGCAATAGTTGCATGATTTAATGCACGCATTAATTCAATTATTGCTCTCTTCAATTGAATTGATGATATCTTTAATTCATTTGAAGAGAGCAATAATTCTTTTAGAGAGAGCAACTATATAATTATAAAAGATATCTTCAATTCAACATGTCCACAATTAATGATATCTTTAATTGAATTGTTGCTCTCTTTAAAAGAATTGATGTGTGCATTAATTCCTTATACAAAAGCATTGTAAATGATTTAAAAGATATCTTCAATTGAATTAAAGAGATCATCAAATTATTTATACTGAGCTCTAAATTAGTTATTGCGAGCAATATTTCTACTAAATTGATGCTCTCATCAATTGAATTGAAGAGAGCAATAATTGAATTAATGCGCACATCAAATCTATTATTGCTCTCATTAATGCGCACATCAATTGAATTGAAGAGAGCAATAATTGAATTGAAGCATGCATTAATTCATTTGATGAGAGCAATAATTGATTTAATGCATGCATTAATTCAATTAAAAAGAGCAATAATTGAATTGATGATATCTTCAATTATTTGAGTTTATGTTAATTTGGTGCTCCATATGTAAAGACTTGCTACCAAAATTGTGGAATTTATGATCCCATGAGGACTGGTTACTGAGGATTCTGGGAATGATATTCATTCAGTGCATGAAATCTTTTAAAAGGCTTTTGGACATTAAAAAAAATTAATCTGGAAAGCTAAAGAAAATTATTTCATTTCAAAAGAAGATAATTAACACCTTTAAGTTATTTGATTTAGCTGTCCATTGAAGGGTTGTCACATGTTCCTCAGGTGGCCGTTAAGACCATTGGCCTTTTGTTTCACTAGTAAATAAATTTGACATTTTTTGATTTTGAAATATGATTGGATATACAGTGCTCCTTTGATATATCCCCCCTCCTTGTTATAATGCCACCCCCGCTTCTTGCCTGTGTAGCAGTCAGACAGGTTCAATCACCAAAGGCTAGGTAGCTCAGTTGGTAGAGCATTTGACTTGAGATTCAAGGGGACTGGGTTTGAATCCTGGTCTGGTCAGCTGCATTTTCTCCCTGTTACATTTGGTGCCATAGGCGAGCCCCTGGAATGACAGGTAAAAATGCCTGCCAGGGGATTAAGATTCATGGTTGATATCTTTGTAACAGGAAGGGAGAAAATGCAATGGACCAGACCGGGATTCAAATCTGGGCCCCCTGAATCTCTAGTCAGGTGCTCTACCAACTGACCGATCGAACCCAGCTGACCGCTACATTCCTCCCTCCTTAAATTGTCTTTGTACTCGATGACACACAACCCAGATTCTTTTGCTCCTGGCAGGACTATCACCTGCAAGTCCAGGGGTGGTCAATGGTACCAAATGTAACAGGAAGGGAGAAAATGCAATGGACCAGATCAGGATTTGAACCCAGGCCCCCAGAATCTCTAGTCGGGTGCTCTACCGATTGAGCTACCTGGTCACTGGCAATCAAACCAGGCTGACTGCTACATCTTCAAGGTGTGAAGAAATTTAAGGAAGGAGGAATGTAGCAGTCAGATGGTTTCAATCGCTGGTGGCCAGAAAGCTCAGTTGGTAGAGCACCTGGCTGGAGATTCTTGAGACCTTGGTTTGGTCCGTTGCATTTTCTCCCTTCCTGTTACACCTGAAAATGCAAAAGAACAGATTTCTCCCCATGTTAAACACCCCTGATATAATACCAACCCCGCATAATGCCATATGTCACTGATTTATAGGGTTTACTGTCTATGATAATGGCAATTATCTAACACCCATCAGTAATCACACATACTTTGAGAGTGGTATGGTGAAGTGTGACAAGCTGGACGAAATATTCAGGTGGTCAGGTTAGTTAAAAATATATAATTGCTATATAAAACTCCAGATTATCTAATTGTTTATACAGAATGTAGTCCAGATAAATTGCAGAACTTCTTTTGACTGCTCGGTGAAATGTCGGTGATGATGTATTTCTTAAATTGCCATCCCCGTTTTATTGCCCAAATTGGTCTTGAACAAAAGTTGGCAATATATTGAGGGAGCACTGTACATCTTCCTTTCCATTCATAACAGTTTTCTCTAGTGTGATGTGAATCTTTAAAAGGCCTTCTCTGTTCTTGAACATTTGGTGCAATTACCTGGTAACAATGAAGAAATTCTTGGTCACAGAGCTGGATTTTAATTTCATTTATTAATTTTATATATCAAGGGTTCTCTTTGCCCATCAAAATTGACAATTATGCTTTCAAATTGAGTGTACTTTGTGCAGGAATCCTGATGTGAAATAGCTTCTTGTCCAATTTCTTGCAATGTTTATATATCAGTATTAAAATTTTATACTCATCTGATGCAGAAGAAAATTGAAAAATGCCAGATCAAAAACATAATCTCTAGAGCTTACATTCGGCTTTTTTTTTAAAGTTGCTTACATGGCAGAAATTTGTTTTATACAATATATACAAAACAATTCTAGAAGCTCTTTAAATTTCAAACCAAAAATTCAGAGATATTAAATGAGTACTTAAAAAAGAAACTTTTTAATGAAATTAAGTCAACATCTTATTCAAAGTCAGGAATGTCATCCATATAGCTGCCAATTAACATTCAGCAATCTGATTACTTTGTAGAAGTGGGTAAGAATATGTAAGAAAATCCCTGGTTCTGTTTCTTTAATAAAAGGGAATATTACCCACCAACAGTTAGTGAGTTAACAAGATAGCATTTTACTCCACCATAAATAAGTTCACACATAAGCTTTTTACACATTTTGACATGAAATATCAATATAATAAAAAAAAAAAAGAGCTGAATTCACTGTGTATAACTTTCAATTTTTCTCAGAAAAATAATCAGTTAAGGATGCAACTTCAATAGAATTATATGAAACAATAATGGACATTCAATATTTTTGGCATAGTCTGTTAAATTATGTATGATATATTGATTTATTTAAGGTGAAAAATTAAAGGATCTTATAAAAGAACACATCAAATACACTATGATATGTAATAGTAATTTAATTAGTTTGAAACAGTTTCAAGTTAGCATAACATCTCTTTTTAGAGAATTCAAAAATTCAGAAAATCAAGTATTCTAATATAAAAATTAGTTACACCTTTTATGTCATCTATTTATATGTAAGAGTTGTATATTTGCATCAAAAGATCATTTATGTGTGTAAGTTACTTACTTTGATGAGCGTGTACTTATTTATGGTGGGCTGTATTAATAAACCATTTGAACTTCAGGTGTATTTGAAAATAGTCCTCTAAAAAAGTTTCAGGATAATTATTATCAACTCTTCTACAACTGGAATTGGTTCTCATTGCAGTTGATATAGAGACTGGTTGATTTAATCAACCACCTATTTCAAAGAAAAATAGACATTGCTTTATTGCTCCTTTTCTGTAGAACTCCAGATGAAGGCCACTTCATGATGGTCAGTCTGTGCAAAAAAAACATGATAACTTTGAAACAGATTAATTCATCTGGGATTGCATTTTGAACCCCACTAGTTTACAGCAACAAATCATATTAAGGATATGTTTAAATACTTAGCACTTAGAAAAGATGCAATATGTGGGTTCTCGCTATCATAAGCAAAAATGAGTATCAAAAAGAAATAACAAAACCATATATTCTATGTGGTTTAATCAATATTGAATATTCAAAAAATACTATAAGATAGTATTTCTAAAGAGTTTTAATCAGTTATAATAAGTGCAAGAAGTTATCATAATCAAAATCTTTGAATTTGTTTTGTTTTCAATCAATTTGCAAAATTTAGCTTGGAAAGAGAGAAAAACGTTCCTTCCGTCCAGTTTATTTATAGAAAGGGGTTTTCTTGTTGTACGGCTGTTCCATTTTTCTTAGGGATATACAGGTTCTTCTGAGTTGAGTTACATAATTTTTAGACTTATTTGATACGTGCAGATAAAATTATAGATTCATTTGTTCATGAATTATGATCTGTCTTTCATTTTACAAACAAATAGGAAGATTTAAGTTTCCAAAAATATTTTCAAATATGATCCTTTAAACCATCACAGAAATAGCATCGCCTAAATGAAGGCCATAGGTTAGTGACGTCACGACACAACAAAATGGCGCTATATTTGTCAGCTCCGTTTGGAGGATGAAAATATTTTACATGAAATTAAGACTAAAACAGATGGATACTTTAATTGGACGGAATGGCGGAACCTAAGAGATTGTCTTTTACGACTGTTACTCAAGCAAAGGAGGATAGATCAAAGGAGAAAGACCCCAAAACTGTGCGGCTAGAATTGACCCTCAAGCCATCGACTGATACAACATGTCCAGAGTTTTTCTACACTGTTCTTGTGAAGAACGAATTGGTAGGTCATTTTCTTCGTAAAAAACTTCAAATATATGTTTGTTCTTGACTTTTGTGTAATAGCATCACAATCTGTGAACTTTTTCCAATTTTATTATGTACTTTTCGGTACACCGATGATATGGGAAATCCCAACATTTCAATACAAATTTCTGTCTTCTAACATGTTTTATTGGGACATATGTGAGGAAAATGGCTGAACAAGCCGTAGATAACACACAGTTACACGGAGAAAATATCCAGCCAACAAAACGCCATTTTGAGTGACTAGAATTCTCTTGACAAAGAGTACCCATTCTCCCCCTTGTCACATGTATAGCAATTCATGCAATGCGTTCGGTTTTGTGCAAAATGATAGAAAACATTCTACGGTTATGTTCAGTGGTTTGTTCATAGTTGTAGTTTGGACACGATGAATATTATGCTCAGCTTGCACAAATATGTGCAATCAAAGGTCAAAAGGGTTAATATTGCCATCAGGTTAGATAGTTGCTCTTATCCTATCCAAGGCTTCCTCGTGTGCGATACCTGGTTTGTGTATTTAATGCTGTTCGCGTTTTAAAGTTTAGGATGATTCCGAAAGTATGCTCAAAGAGGGCATATTCTGGAAGATGAATTTTGCTTGAATATCTTTATTGCTTGATTATCTATTTTAAAAAAGTAAACACAAAGAGATTAACTGATCACAATGGAAAAAAAATTTTGTCGACTGCTAACTAGTACGTCTGCAGAATATCCATACTTTTCGTTACTGGTGATATGGACGTATTTTGTGAACTTGTTTGTAGGGTTTTTTTAAAATATAGATAAATGGTGATTAATTTCATAACATTTGATTTGGCAAACAATGGGCATAAGGATCATAAAGGGGGGTCGTATGTAGGTCAGTGCTCTAAAAATAGTTTAGTTATAGAAACGTGTACAAATACATACATGTATACTATTCACTTTATCGATTGATCTAGTTTTGCCGAAAATATGATTTTATCGAAATGTTTCAACTTATGAAACAGAGTACAAGTAAAAATTAAGACAACACGGTGAATATTGATTTTCTGTCGATAAGTAACACGGGTCTCGGGGAGCGCTGTTGGAGCGGAACGCTGTGTATTGTAAAGCGGTCTATCGTAATACACGGTAGTTGGGAGGCTTTGATCGACCGGCGTGTCACATTTAAGTTATCGCCGCGCGGGGGTAAATGACGGGGGTGCGGGTCGGGGCGGGGTTGTGCGTTAAAGCGCATGCGCGACGGTAAATTGAAAATAGTTAGTTTTGGAAGGTGTGCGCGTGTGTTTGAGGTCCATGAAAGGGTGAATATATTTTAGGAAAGGCTAAGCAGGGGTATTTTAACGGACTAGAGTTTATGGTATTTCTAAAACATTTGTATGTGTCCGTTTTCAGGGCGAAACTAAACCACCAAACGGAGGAGTCCCAGATCCCGACGATCCGTTTGGAGATGACGAAGACCACGAAAAACTGGCAGCTTTGGCAAAGAGTTTTGAAGAAAAATATGTGAGTTGTTCATTTATTCACATAGATATATTAAATTTTAATCCAGAGCCTTAATGGGCAATCAAAGAAAATACATAGAACAAAGAGTGAAATATGTTAAGGGGAAAATATAGCCATTAAGTTTCTATCCGTGCTCGTTACTGTTACAATTGTAAAACAATTTCTTTTTGGCATGTTTTAATTATAGAGGAATGTCTTCGAATTCTCAGGTTATTAAAAAAAAATTAAGCCTGTGATTAAGGATTAGGTCTGTATATAATCTCTGGAAGAACATCAGAATTCATTTACATTAATTATAGGCCTATTTAGTTTTATTTTTTATTTATTTTGTTTTGTTTGTTTGGGTTTTCTTAAGGGGGGGGGGGTACCATATAACAAAGCAATGTTCAGGCCAGTTAGTTTGTATTTTGCCATTGACCAGGTAGTTATGCTGGCACTGGTAGATTGTCCGATTGGTGATTCAGGGTTCCCAATTTAGAATCCCCCCCCCCCCCCCCCCCATGGTATTCTTTTCCAGGGGTGTCTTGATTTTTCTTCACAAGCCCCTTCTCGGATCCCCTCCCATTATAGAAAATGGGAACATGCAGGAATGGGAAGCAAAAAAGTATATAAACTGTATTTTGATATGAACTACAGGCCCCAAAGCCAGGCAAGAAGGGCAAAATGCGAGCGGGTCGAATCACTGACCTTGTGGATCTGGGCGATGGATATGACCAGGACGATCCATTTATTGACAACTCAGAAGCGGTGTGTATAAATTACACTTTATTAGCATTTTAAAACTCATTTAGATAATAAATATTTTGTTACAGATTATTATTCATTTATATATCATTGTCTTTATCGTCTTTATAGTCTCAGGGTTTTATCCAGCATTTAGTTGTTACTACCCATTTTATATTTAAGGGGAATTTTTGAGAATGTAGTCATGAGCTTCCAGGGGATGGGGGACATCCATGGAATATAATATCCACAGATTATAACAGCCATATAAAGTGATTGATTACTCATTTTATCTATATTGTGAGTCTGACAATTGTAGAAAATGACATAGAATAAAAAAAAAAAAATGATTTTTGTTGAAAATTCTTATACAATTTTGTGAAGTTTCTACAAATGATGGGGAAATTTTTATCTGTGGAAGGGGAAATATCCATTTGTTGCCAAGGGGGGAAGGTACCTATTACCGGTAGTAAAAACAACCTAGATAAATCCCTGAGTCTTCTTCCTTTTGTGAATAAAATGTGAATGCAATGCTTGGCAAAATATTCCCCTATTACTTTATACTATACTCATGATGCAAATCATATTATCATATATTTAGTTAATCTTTAGATCTAAATACATTTATTTTTCATCCTCACTGTCACAGTATGATGAAGTTGTGCCATTGTGCCTGACCACCAAACTCGGGGGATTTTACATCAACTCAGGGAAATTGGACTTCAAAGATGTGTCAGATGACTCAGGCGATGAATTTATTTTCCTTAAAAAGAAAAAGAAGAAGAGGGTAAGACAAATAGCTAGATATACATGTTGTAAACTTTCTTTCTTTTTTGAATTTCCTTCTTTATAAACTGTCTTACTGTTATGCCCTCTGGGCCCAAAATTGGAATAAACTTATCTTATTTGTACACAACTTCTCTTGTCAATCACTTGCTTTTCTTTAAATATAAAATCCAGTGATTTTATGTGATTGTTGCAGGTGATAGCATCTGATTCCGAGTCAGATGATGAGGAACACAGAAAGAAGAAGGTTAGTTTACTATTTTATTTATAGTACCAATGACCATCAATCCACCCCCCAAGCCCCTTTTTGAAGATGAATTTTAAACAAACAAATAGGTTTATAATAAGTATTTATATTGTAAACTGTTTTGCAATTTGAATACTGGTACCTTTGAATTATACATTTGTCCCATGTAAGAAAATCCGAGAGGAAAATAACATTGTTAAAAAGTAAATACGTTTTATGTACAATTATTGGTAAATAATAAATGCTATATCTAACACCACTTAGACATAGTGGGGTCATCCCAGCAGTCTTTGAAATTATCCACTGGCCTGAAGACCAAGTCCATTAAAATGGGGGTTGGACTTTTAAAAATATTGCATATACATTTGTACAAGAACATCAGGTATGTGCTTTTCATCAATTTTCCTTACTTTCTGTTCAAATATATTACCATATATTTTGAACTCCCTCTTCAAAGTGCTTTTCAAAACTGAAAAAAGGGAAACAGAGACCCAGTGCAGAAAGACTGTTCCAGGATCACTCTGACCTTGTGACAAGCTAATTTTGACACCTCACTAAATACATCACAATATCCAACACCTCATTAAATCGAACAACTACTGCAGACAGAGTGTTGGAATGTAGTGGTCTGTGTGCAAGCACCTGTTAATAGTAAACATATAGGCTGAATGTGCATTGTTGATTTAATTAAATGAATGCTGTGACGACATCATGTATTTTAATGGGTGTCAAAATTTTACATGTATGTATCAATGGAATGATTCTATGAAGGCCATTTAGAGAAAATATGTAGACAAGTTATATATACATATATATCAAACATTTTTCTTATTTTCAGAGGGGGTGGGGATCAAAAGCATCTAACTTGACATATTTTTAATCAAACTCTGACATTCAATCCTTTAAATTTTGCAAAAATGACACAAGCAATAATTTTGCTGATCTAACTTGACTATTCACTGTTTAACCTTTCGCTGACCTATCAAAGGGGGATAACTCAAATTGTTGTTTGTAGTATGCAACCCATACGGACAGAAAGAGACAACGAACATTAGAAAAGCGATATTTCACATATTTCTAAGATACATGTAGTCCTCATTACATGTGACAACTCTGTGTCACTAAACTCCATCTTGTAAACAGCTCAGCACTATTCCTGATGAAATTGGTCTTTTATATTATTAATGTACTAGGCAACTGCAAGGGGAAAGCATTAAGTTTTAGATGTATTAAGTAAGGTCAGCATTGAGCATGTTGATGCTTTCAAATATTACCGAATCTACACTTGAGTCTTCTGAAAATTTTATAACGTATTCATACACAGGCGACAAAGATCTGTTGAATTTCAAACCTGCTTTATCTTGCATCGTTTAAGAATCAGAAAAAAATATGTTTTAGCAAATTTAGATTTGATTTCATATTTGCTGTAATTAATCACTAATGTAAATTGGGAAGTGTGGGAAAAGTTGCGACATTTTCTAGACATGCTCTGATAATAGTATTGCCAGAACATTGTCCAGTGAGCAAGACTACTGATTTATGTTTTTACATGGTCCATACTTTGACTTTTACACTGATATAATAGAGGTACTGGGTATTTATAACAGAATTAAACCATTCATAGTATAAGTCTTGTTCTATACCTGATTTACATTGGAAAGTGTTGGATCCATTTTCAAAGTTGGTGATAATTCAACATCATATAAATGGCTATGTTGAATAGCCCTTAGCTTTGACATTCAAGTATACAAATTTAAGTTAGAAAACAAAGAATGATTTAGCTACAGTACAAATCATTCTTTAGGTGACTGATTTGTGAAAATGAGTTATGCTGTAGGTTTTCATGTCCAGTTTTGATTCTCAATTGTGAATCTGTCTGAATGTCTTATTTTGGTGGTTCAAGATGCAAAATGTTTAAAAAAAAAAATCCTTTTTACATTCTTTTTAGTGGATTTTGTTTTACATGCTTTGTGGATTCTATTGTTTTATCAGAAGAGGAAATTAAAGACTGGAGATACAACACAAGAGAAGATGATCAATGGAGAATCAGAAAAGTCATTCAAGAAACCAAAGATGCCTACAGACAAGGATAAACAACTGCAAAAAAAGTAAATGAGTTGTGGTTTGTCTAGTGGTGTATTTGTATGTTATTTCCTGTGCATTTTCGCACAGTCACAGATAACATAAGTCTCCACTGAAGTGGTACATATGTTTTCTTTGTCATAGGAATTAAATGTACATATTTGTGGTTATGAAGTGCATATTAAAATATTTGACAGTAAGAAACCAGGAAATGGAAGATAACTCATTAAATACACAAATTTAAAAATTCATAATTGAAAATTTCAAAAACAGATGTCAATTTCTAAACTTTGTTTGTAAAGGCAAAAATAAAATGAAGTTTGCATTGCCTGCAGGAAGAAGATAACACCGACAGTAGCTGAACTACTGAAGCAGCATGGAGATACCTCAGTTAGCCAGACCAATGGTATTACTCAAGACCTTGACCTCATTAGTCCCTCGTCCAATGACGATTCTTCTCAGGACGCCCAGAATCATTATGAGAGAATAGATGCTGTTATTGACTCTGTCATTGCCATGGCAGACTCAGATAGGAACATAGAGTCTATGATAGATAATCCCCTTGGGTTCAAAGACGACTCCAACAGCAAAGATTATAAAGTCTGTGATGAGGCGTCTGCCCCGAAACTCCCCCCAAATATGCCTAAAGAATTAGAGGAAACAATAAAGAAACTGAAGAAGGTAAGTGGACTATAGGGGGAAAGAAAATTCTCTCTCATTAAAGAAAAATTCAACTTGGAATTGCAGATTCTTGTTTGAGGAGCAGAGAAGTTAATAGCAAAGTTAGAGTGTTTTTATTATTTATATTGCAGGCAGCTAAAACTTCACGAGATGGGAAATGCAAATTCTTTACAATGGAAGTGAATAGTATGCTTTTAGAGTAAGTAACACCATTAGCTTAATTCTGCTTTAGCCAGATACACGTCTGATATACACTTAGGTGATATTTATTGGCTGCCTTTAGCCAGATACATGTCTGATATACACTTAGGTGATATTTATTGGCTGCCTTTCAGTGTGGAGACAGGTGCACGGCGCTGGGCAAGCTGTGGTCAGAGGTCCAGCATATTCAGCCATCTGGCTGCTTTCCTCCCTTGCTCAAAAGATACTCTGCTGAAACGAGCCAAAAAACTGCAGCAGTCCCAGCAGGATGATCAACTCAAGGAACCAGTCCAGAAACTCAGAGAAGGTATATTGTCAAGAAAATTTAATTTCCATTTATTTATCAACATCACCATGTTGGTATAAAGCCAAGATTTATATTAATAAAGACCTGACATAATATTTATTACTAATGTAAATTGCACTTCAGAACACCATTCTGTTTTTTGATGTACATAGATTTTATTTCCTGTGCATAATACATTCATTGAAATAGTTGGACATGTTTTGCAGATTTTGTGGATTAATTATTTCTTTTATTTTAAACATGAAATAGATGTAACAATTAAGAAAGATGATGTCAGTGAATATAACCAAATTTTGAACATAGCATATTGACTTAAGATTTTTATGATTTCAGCAATAAATGGAATGATGCCCACTCTACAGGCAAGACACGAACAAGAATACCAAGCCTTTTTACAAAAGTAAATATCAAAAGCACCAGTACATGTTTTCAACAATTTATCTACTCCACAGTGACACAGTATTGCTGTCAGATTAAAACACTCACCTTCTCATACTCATCTATTCTCACCTGTGAACTGGACTGCTTTTAAAACTCACAAGATTTGTTTTTATTTAGATCTTATTTGTTACATTGTACTCAAATACTGATATTTTTACAAAAAGGTGGGATAGTTGTGTTACAAAACAGTACTTTTAATGTATAGAGGCCTTTCACATCTCAATGTTTTGAAATTGAAATCTTTACATTTTGATTATCTTTGAAAAATGACATGTACTAAATAGTGGAGTGAGAATGTACTCATACCAAAAAGTTGAACGAACGTGCACAGAAATGGCTGAAATTGCCCCCTTTTTTCTTCTTTTTTTGTACATGTACCTTTTTACATAGGCATACAGTCATCATTTAACTGATTGTAACAATCTAAGTCTAAATGAATTTTTATTTTTCTAGAAACTAACATTGCTTTTGAAATGTCAGAAAGTGTTTGCGGTTTTTTTGTTGTTTTTTGGGGTTTTTTTTTTTTTTTGCTGATATACAAGTCAAAACTAGGGTATGTCGGTAGGAAATGAATTATATTTTTTTTCTCACAGTTTATTTTTAAGAGTACTCAAAGAAACATTCTGGTCACAATTTAAATTGCAGGTATATTAGCATATTGAATTTGAGAGGCTCATTTTTCACTGTTAATGTAACTTTTTACTATGCTTTGTAAATTATAATAATATAGTAACAATAAATTACCTATGAAGTAATTATAAGTGTCAACTCCAAAACAATTTTTATTCAATTATCTCTTGAACGTGATGTTTTAAAAAAAAAAAATGAGGGTAGGGGTATTGTAGGTTCAGGTAGCGGAAATGCAACTATTTTCATTTAGGCTTTATACTGCCATATTCTGAATCCAAGATGACAGAGAAATCAATGCTTTGTTTCATCGGTTCCTTATTTTTCAGGCAAAAGGAGGTGAAGGAAACGAAAGAAGACCAGGCCCCGAAGGAGGGCATGAATGACACGGAAGACAGCGAAGAGGAGAAAACAACAGAGGGCGGCAAGAGAGGGGCTCCCAAGGGGCCCAGGAGGAAATTCATTTGGACGGAGAGTATCAGGTTAGGAAGTGGATTCCAGGAGATGGAGTAGGGTTCTATATTTTGAGCTTGGTGATGGTCAGGTATAGATCTGTGATATTTGTAACAGTGGGCTTGGCTTTTGAATGGGAAAATGTATTCTTTGATGGGTATTGCTATTTTAAAGGGGCATGGACACGATTTGAGGTGAAATTTTTCAAATTTAATTTTTCCATCTTTGAGGTTTAGAATGCTTAACTAAGATATTTCTAATGGTCAGCAAAAATTTGAATGTCAGTTGTCAAGGTACATGGGAGATTCTTTGTTATGTAAACAAGGCTCGTGTCGTGCTATACTAGTAAACGTTTCGTTTAAAGCAGACTTTTCAATTTGTAAGTTAATTCTGAACACACTTAAATAGTTTCTAGCATTTAGCAAAATTCATTTTGTTTTAAACATGCTATTTTCCATTAAGCAATCTATATGTAAACAAAAAACATGGCATGAGCCTTGTTTACATAAAGAATTGTGAGTGCTGTATCTCACTTGTAACTCAAAAACTGATATTCAAATTTTGGTTGACCATTACAAATACTTTAGTTAAGCATTGTAAACAATAAAAATGGAAAAATAAAATTTTCAGCTGAACCGTGTCCATGCCCATTGAAGAATAGGGGCACATTATATTGCTCCTGTAGTTGGATGTTGGGTGTGTTGGTAAACAATTCATTCCAACTTTAAAGAAGTTGAAAACCATGTTTACTTGATGATGTTCAGAGGCAGGCTTTTTAATATGCATACACCAATTGTCAATTACTAGAGAAAATATACCTGATAGTTATCAGACTTCATAGAAAGGTTAATCAAGACTATAGGCAACCCCTGTTGATTTTCCAGTTAAAAAGTATTCACATTATCTACACATGGACTACAATTTCAAAGAAGGACATACATTTTGTATGAGTATGTTTTACAAACATTTCTTATTTCAAGTAAGTAAAGAAATTTAATTTAAGAGTTGACTCATGATACGCATAACAAGAAATATGAGCTTAGCTAAGCTCTTAAACCAACTATGTAGAACATATAAAAAGACATATATACACAATGTATACAACACACAATAGAACTTAAAACACACTGATGTACAAACAATGTATACAACACACAATAGAACTTAAAACACACTGATGTACAAACAATGTATACAACACACAATAGAACTTAAAACACACTGATGTACAAACAATGTATACAACACACAATAGAACTTAAAACACACTGATGTACAAACAATGTATACAACACACAATAGAACTTAAAACACACTGATGTACAAACATGCAGGAATGGGTACTGTAAAGCAACCTTTATCTCATACGTGTGGTGTATATTGAGAGTGAGATAAAGCATTAGCTTTATCACACGCCCGTTTGATAAAGCACTTCCGGTCCGAACTACTTTTGACACTGTCCCCGCTTGGATGACATATTTTCTGTGTTTATGCATATCCATGCATGAAATAAAGCGTAAAACTTATTATTCTGTATTTATTTAGAATTTCTTTTATAGCAAAATTAAAATGATGTTGCCCCTACTGACATAATGCAAGTTACCGGCCACAAAAATGCCAACTCGGTCTGTAACTACTCAAAATTACGATCAGAAAACAAAAATATGTGCACACTATTGTCATCGACAAGGAATCGACGGCCTACTAGACAAGCTTAATCGAAAGTACCTCGACATGCTGCGGTACCAAGTATTCAGAAGCACAGTCTCTTTTTTTCTGGAGCATATTAGCCTAAATGTAACAAATCTCAACAGCTTTACTTACTAGGCCAGGCTAGGCCTATTTAAAGTGCCTCGGGATTTCCTCTCGCCCTTAGATCCAAAGAAACTATGTAAATAAAATCCAAATGCACAAACACTTCTAATTTTCATTGTAAACTGTTGAACATTCTAATAACGCTGCATTAAAATATTACTTTCATTGATCATTATTACACATGTTTATTTCAAAACAACGACATCAAACTTTTATCAGAAGGTCAGGCCTACGTCAAAAAATAAATACTCGGTCAATAGTTGTTACTTTGTTGGAATGGCAAAACCATTATTATTTATAAACTATAATCCCTTCTAAAACAATTTTCATCCATGGTTCCTTTTGTAAAAATGACCATTTGTACTGTATATTAATGGTTTATAAGCGCACTATTTTTTCCTGCGTAAGGTAGACAGATTAAGCACGACTTCTGAACCACGGATTCAAAACAAATTCAATCAGCTGTTTCTCCCATACTGGGGATCATCTCAAAATTAAGTGAAAAGACGTATGAGATAAATAGAACATCTATAATTGCTTATTTTGATCTTTGGTTTATCCAACGAGTTGATATGGTGTATTTATTCGCGAGGCTTTCCGAGCGAATAAATACACCATATCAACTCGTTGGATAAACCAAATATCAAAACACGCAATATAGATATCCTCTATTTATTTGTGACAACTTTATTTCACGATTTATCAGTGTTAAACTGGTCCATGGCAGTAATTTTTACGTCCAAGATAATCTTCAATGAATACCAGACAGTGAAAGACTGGTTCGGAGTGAGAAATATTCACAGTGACAAGATTCTCGCAAAAATTTCAAATTTTGAATAAAAGTTGGTGTACAGTATACATGTATTGATTTTAAGACCACAGGAGTACTCAAAGAATAGAAAAAACTTTAACAGAGAGACAAACAAAATAAATTGATGTGTACAATTGTACTTTGGAAAGAAAGAAACAAAAAGCACACACAAAACTGACAGCACTGTGACATATAAAGGCATACTAGAAATTGTAATAAAAGGGAGGATATCAATGAGACCATAGAGAATGAAGTTGACGTGAATACACTTACAATTAACTCGCCACACCATGTCCAAATAGAGTTTAAAAAATTCATTAAAAGAATAAATATTTCTAACTTCATTTGGGAGGGAATTAGAAAGCTTTTGCTGTCAGATTAAATTTTTCCCATACCTTGTTCCTCTTGGTTGTGGAATTGCTTCAATGTGTTTGTGTATTAAAATTATATGGACTAGTTTTAAGAATACAGGAAGAAAAACTGAACTATTGCTGTGGATAATTATAAAAGTTTTTATAACACTGGTTCCCATTCTTGTAGTTGTTAAAGAATGGTAATTTTGACTTATTTAGTAAACTTTCATATAAACTGTTAAATCTTCATATGAATCTCATTGACCTATCTTGAATTTTTTTTTTCAAAACATTTTGTGGGTATTTTGTTCAGGATAATAGCTGGGTTTTTTACACATTCAATGAATGAATGTTAAATAATGAGTTTGGTTAAGTTGAATACTTTCCAACTTGCAAAGACTATTTAATTATCTTGCTTCTGCTCTGCCCCCCACCCACCCCAAAGTTAGTGGAGTACAAGTGAAATGGGTAATATATTTTTATTTCACCAAACACATTGGCATACAATCACATGAAATAATTTCAATTCATTTCAATTTATTTATTGCCATCACCATGTTGGCATACAGTCAAAATAACAAAAATTATAAAAGTAAGTACAATAAAGTAATGTAAAAAATTTGTTGCAGGTCATTATTATGTGATATAGTTCGCATAAAGATGAAGAATTTTGACTTGACGAAAACAAAGACTCAATCTGCAGAGGAGTATCTGAAGCAGTTCTTGGACAAGGATATTAAACCACTGTGGCCTAAAGGCTGGATGCAGACTAGGTATGGCAAATACTGGTAATAGATAATCAACTCTCTATATTTACATTGGTGGTATAACCAGCATGCATGCCAACGTTTGACTTCTGAAAATAGGGTCATACTCTATATGGAAAGTGTAATTTCAGGACCTTTCGCTGATGAGTACATATAACAAAATTATTAGTAAATAGTCTATTATTCATATTTCATTAGATATTGCATATTGCAGCTGCCACAAGTGGTTTTTAAATCTGCCACATACAAATTAATCAGCCAGTTTACTGTCCAGGAAATTATTTTTTTTAAGTCTCTTGAAATCCTCGTCATATGTATATGAGCAGATTCAAAGATTTTTCTCCATGGAAGTGGGTTCCACCACATGTATTTTTAGGGGTCCATTTAAACCTATGGACCAACATGTATTTACAACTGGAAGTGCTTACAAATAGGCAAATATATTTATTTTCTACCTAGAATAATGGTGGTGGTTCAAACCCTTAATCTCTCCCCCCATAAATAATGCATGCATGGCATAGCCTCTACCATTGGAATTAAGGTATTTCGTTTAAGAGAAAATGAGAGGAAAAGCTGTAGTGTGCATATATCACACAATAGGATGATGAAAATCAGTAAAAGTATCTATTTGACTATCCTGAAAATTTATCAGATAGCTTCATGTAGCAATGAAATATTTCAATTTAACACAATTAAAAGTCTTAACTTATTTACAGAAACAAGTGCCTGGGATTCACATAGTGAAAATAAATTTCTACATGTTTGCCCCCTCCCTGAGTTTTGTTGTTGTCGTAACTTGAATATCATTCACGAGCCTAAGATAAATTAAGTTGATCACTTGATGTTAAATGGTCTCATAGAATGAATTTCTCTTTCATACTATAAGTGGCAAGGCTGCATTTAGCCTTAATAGTATGCAAGTCCTCAAAGCTTGTGCTTCATGCTTCATTGCATATCATACAGTAGCGCAGTAGGCTTTGATGTCATAGCTAGTAGGCCTAAGGGGACCAAATCTGAGGGAGATGTCACTTTGTGAGCTCTCTGTTATTTTGGATGAGGGACTTCTGGGATTGTGACCCCAAAAAAAACTTGTCAAATTTGAATATAGTCATTAGAGCTCTCTATTATCAAGGATAAAGTTAAGGGGGGGAATTGTGATTCTGTTTAATAAAACTTGTTTAGTGATGATAGTAGTCAAATTTATGAACAAATATAACAAAGACTTAATTGATATTTAATATTTTCAAACTTTTTTTTTTTTAGAAATCTGATTAAAGAGAGCAGATCGGTCCACTCACAGTGGACAAATGTGTAAGTTATGATATCTTTTTTAATGCTAAGTAAAATAGAAAGATCTTGGAGTGAATTTAATTTCAGTCAAACTAATTTTTAACTGTTGGATATATATTTCAGAAAGACATGAGTAACTTTGATTGGGTTTAATTCAAACAATATTTTTATGAAAGCAACATATCACATAGAAATGTAAGAAGGATTTTGCATCAGGCACTGCCTTTATTAGCCTTCTCCATATGGGCCTTTAATGATACTTTTAGTCACTCATTCTGTATTTCTTGTAGACAAAAGATGAAAAAACCTACAAACCTAATAGTCAACAAAAGTACTACTCCCACACAAAATCCACAGACAGCCTCAACTACACCCAAGTTTGTGCCCGGATCCTCTCCACTGCGTCCTCCAGTGGAAGAGAGTGCAAATAAAGAGAGGACTGAAGCAGCTAGTCAACCAGTGAAGCCAGACCATAGTTATGCAGAAAAACAACCCTCTAAGCCCAGTGTTTCTCCACAGTCAGGGTCTGTATCAAAACTTGGAGAAGTGAAAGTAACATCTGATGCAGTGGGGTTGTCCCTGTTAGCTTCATCAGCAGCTTCTCAGAAATACCTGGACAAATCTTGGGGTCATGAGGTCAATGATATTCTTCGTGCATCACTCACTTCTCATGTACCAGAAAATAAGAAGAAAGTCGATCAACCCACGACTAGCAGCAAGTCATTCATGGAACAGTTTCAGAACTTTGCTTCAACTATGATACAAAGACAACTCTCAGAGGAAGCATCCAAATCTCAGGAAGTTAGTCCCAAAAAGAAGGATTTAACATTAGAGACAAAGTCTTACACTCAGCAACAGTTACTGAACAAGCTGCAGTCTGTTGCTGCCCATCAGGCTAAACCAGATACTCCTTCTTATTCACATCTCCCTGTGGTTAAACCAGAGGTAAAATCATATGCCCCTCCAGCACATCAGAACAAGCCTCAAACAGGCTTATCAACACAGCCTCCTTCTACAAAACGGCCATCTATAAGTGATGAAGTATATAGGAAGTTTTTGATGGAGAGTGGAGTTCAGCTACCTCCTGCACACACTAACAAGCCAAACTCTCCAAGCATTACCCATGGTGCTAGTGGTCCTATTAGAGTGTCGACCTCAGAACCAAAAAGTGATAAAACAAAAACAATAGTGATGTACCCCTCAGCCTCATCCACTAGTCGACCAGCTCAGTCCATATACAATACCCAGAGTGCACCGCGAATTGTTCAGACTGCAGCAGGTACTCCAACAGGACAGGGAACCTCTCAAGTTAAAGTGTCCCCTGTATCAAGGACATCTCCTATGCAAATTCAAAGGCCAGTAGCCCAAAGTTCAATGTCTCCAAGTAATCAAGTTCCCAAAATGGACACTAAAACTGCAGAACTCATCCAACAAATGATCTTCTCTGAAGTATCTAAGTCTGCTTCATCACATTCCCAAGTGAATCAGATCTCGCCCTCCAGTTATCTAGGAAAACCTGTGTCCCCCTCCTCCTTGTACAAATCCACACCTCAGCCACGAGTGTCCCCACAGAACTGGAACGTTTCATCCATTACTGCTAAGCACAAGCCCAATGTTGGAGGAATAGTCAGTTCCTCACTGTCTAATCACAACCCCACCCCGGGATACCAGGCTCTAAAGCTGTCTAGCTTTCCCAGGGATCCAGGAGCCTCCACCAGCATACCTCCACTCCCAGTCGTCTCGCCTAGTGGTTTGTATATTTATTTTTAGCCAACCAGAGTTGATGGTTCAAGTGAATTTTCTGATCAAGTTTTGCCCTTTGTCTGTTTGTCAGAAATTATTCACATTTTCTTCTCTAAAACTACCAACCAGTTTCAACCCAAGTTGTCACAAATTGTCCTTGGGATTCAAATGAGGGACAGTGCCCTCTTCTAAGGGGAGATGATTAAAAAATGTGGTGGGTTACTGGTATTTTAAACCTTTTCACAAGAACTACTGGACCAGTAAAGCCAAACTAGCACAAAAGCTCATTGAGCTTCATTATATAATGAAGATGTTCAAACCATGATCCGTGGAGCTACAATAAGGATACTGATTTAGGGATGATAAGTGCGTATATAATTCAAGGAGAAAATTTCAGTGCTCTTGAAGCCTTGTGTGATGAAGTTTGTGGCAATGGTGTATAAGACTCTGCAAACAGTAAGCAGATAGAAACAATCTATAGAAAATGCGTTCAATTTATAGCAGGTCAAATATTTCACAACTGACTTGTTTATAGACTGAACACAGCCGTGAAGTCAGTGAAACGTTTTACAAATAGGCCCCTAGGTCAAAGATATTGCACTATATTTACAATTCCAATGTTTTACCTTTTTGATATTTTTACTAATTGTTTTAAATGATAGCCATTTCCTCATGAATGAGATGCAGTTGTGAGCAATGCACAAATAGAAATGCAAGTAGAATGTAAATATGAAAAATGAATTCCATTTTCGTGCTTCATGATGTATGCCGACATGAAGTGTCACGGTTCATACCTTCATGTATTTTAAAAAATGAAATTTATTTCTTAAGTAATGGAAGAAATTCAAACCTTGAATAGATATTTCCCTCTGATCTTTGTTGTCTCTTTCTTAATTTTTTTTAGTTTTTAGCTCAAGTGAGCATTTCTGATTGCCTGTTGTCCATCATCTGTCCGTCTGTAAACTTTTTACATTTTCAACTTCTTCTCTGGAACCACTGGGCCAATTTCAACCAAACTTTGCAAGAAGCATCCTTGGATGAAGGGCTTTCAAGTTTGTTTAAATGAAGGGCCATATCCCCTTCAAAGGGGAAATAATCACAAAAATGCAAAACATTTAAAAATCTTCTTAGAACCACTAGACCAGAAGAGCTGAAATTTTCATGAAAGCTTCCTGACAATACAGATTCAAGTTTGTTAAAACACCATGACCCCCGGGGGTAGGTTGGAGCCACAATAAGGGATCAAAGTTTTGCATGTAAATATATATATATATATGTCAAAACTTTGAAAATCTTCTCAAGAACCACTGGGCCAGGAAAGTACACATTTACATGAAAGCTTCCTAACATAGTGCAGATTAAAGTTTGTTGAAATGATGGAGATACAATAAGGGATCAAAGTTTTACCTACAAATATACATGGAAAATCATTAAAGATCTTTTTCTGAAGAACCACTGGACCAGAAAAGTTTACATTTACATGAAAGCTTCCTTACGTAGTGTAGATATAAGTTTGTTCAAATCATGGGCCCCGGGGGAAGAGTGAGACCACAATAGGGGATCAAAGTTTGGCATACAAATATGTTGGGAAAATCATTAAAAATCTTCTTCTCAAGAACCATTGGGAAATAGAAGTTCTATAGTAGAATTTTATGAATAAAGTAAACAATGAAACATTAAGAATATTTGTTACTTTGTTGTTGGTATATAGTAAGTTGTATTAGGCTATAGATTTTGAAATTGTAGTAAACCAGTTGTCTATAGTTACCAGAAAGTTAATTCCGCATACTGTAAGATAGAAATTATAATTGTGTTTAATCAAAACAGATTTAGAAAGTGCTTTGACTCGGAATAGTCTTATTGCTCTCAATATTTAGCTCTTCTGAGCCGAAGGCTCAAAAAGCTAATCATATGGCCATATGTCTGGCATGCGGTGTGCGTCAACTTTTTGGGAAAAGGGCTATATCTCAAGAACCCATTGGCCAATTTTTGTCAAATTTGTCACAGGGTATCCTTGGCCCAAAGGCTTTCATTTGTACTAAAACTAGGGTTGTGACCCTTTAACAATGGGAGATAATTAGGAAAATGCAAACAAAAGTAGTGGTTGCTAAAAAATCTTCTTCTCAAAAACCACTGGGCAAATTATCACCAAACTTATGCATAAGGATGAGGATAGGTTGTAGATAAAAAAAATTGTTCAAAGCATCATCCTGGGGCAAAGGGTGTGGTCTCAAGGTCACTTCAAAGTTGACCTTAAATTTTGTTTTCTTAAAACTTTGATATTTTGCTTAGTATAAGGACTAGGATCATCAAATTTTGTCAGTTGATGCATCTTAGGACCTAATATCATGTTCTCTCAAAAGTGACCTACTTTTTTAATTTCGCAGGTAATTATTATTAAATGAATTTTGATGCATATCTTGGACACTTTTGAACCTATGATCATCAAAAGTTGTCAGTTGATGGATCATGGGACCTTGAACTGCGTCATGTGAAAAGTATGTCACCATGACCTACTTTCTGAATTTTATGGCTAATCATTTATGAATACATTTTAGGTTGTTATTTCAGATACAGAGAGGTTAAAATCATCAAACTTTGTAAGTTGATGCGTCTAGAGGCCTTGAAACATATTCATAAAAAAAAAGTAGGTCACAGTGACCTATTTTTTTTAATTTTGCAGACATTCAAATTTCACATTTTCAATTTTAGATGCATATTTTGGACACTCTGAAAGCTAGGATCATCAAATTTTGTCAGTTGATGCATCTTGAGTCTTCATAGTTTGTTGACCAAAAAGTAGGTCACCGTGACCTACTTTTGGAATTTGACGGCTATATTTTAATATTTTCAGATACTATTTGACTTACAATTATCAAACTTTGTCAGTTGATGCATGTTGAGTCTTCAGAGTGTGTTGACTAAAAAGTAGGTCACCGTGACCTATTTTTGGATTTTGACGGCTATATTTGAATATTTCAGATACTATTTGACTTACAATCATCAAACTTTGTCAGTTGATGGGTCTTGAGTCTTCAGAGTGTGTTGACCAAAAAATAGGTCACTGTGACCTACTTTTGGAATTTGACGTTTATATCTGAATATTTCAGATACTATTTGATTTCAATTATCAAACTTTGTCAGTTGATGCAACTTGAGTCTTCAGAGTGTGTCGACCAAAAAGTAGGTCACTGTGGCCTTCTTTTGGAATTTGACGGCTATATTTGAATACTATTTGACTTGTTAGTTGATGCATCTTGAGTTTTCAGTGTGTCAACCAAAAGTAGGTCACTGTGGTGACCTACTTTTGGACAGTTACATTTAAATTTTCAGGTACTATTTGACTTAACATCATCAAACTTTGTTAATTGATGAATCTTGGTTAGTGAGAATTTTTGCCTGTTCTACAATGTATCAGAAGATCGATTCTAGGCCCATGGGCCTCTTGTTTGTTTTACTTTTTGAAATCGGACCATAGGTCTGACAGAATGTTGAAATGCAAACCAGATACGAACAACATTTTGATTTAAACATAATTTTCATATGTTTTTTGTGCATGTAGAATTTCTTTTGAAAATTTTGTTTTCTTGATTTAGGAGTGAGAAATTTAGGGATTGAAATTTAATGTTGTTTATAATATGGCAAATGGAATATGTAATAGAGAGTTTTATGTAAAATTCCAGGCATGTATCCTCCAACCAGCCCTTTGTTACCAGGGATGCCAAATCCTCTTCTTCAGGGGAGACAACCTCAGTCAGGTAAGAACTTGTCTGTATTTATCAAAAGTGTTGACTGTATACATGCATTGTTTGATACTTTTATATTGCTAATGCACACTTTTAATACTGTTAGTGTCCCAGATATTTAACATTACATCTTATATGTAGATTTTCATGTTTATGCCTCTGCACAGCTTGTTTTCAAATTTCTGGAGACTAAAAACATGCACATATCTATATATACATGTATATTGTTGAGCTATTGCACTATGATAAATTTCAGCTAAACTTTACAATATGATAATTTCATTTATATATAATGAAGTAATTCGAGAAAAAATTAATGTTTTGAAATACTCATATAATTTGTAACAGGAAGCATTTATCATTTGCTAGCACTAGTAAACTTTGGATTCTTTAATTTCTGTGGGCATTAAATTTCGTGGTTTTGGCAACAAATGTGATTTTGTTGGCACTTGTATTTCAAATCTACCCTTTATTCTTTCCTCTTTAATTAAAAATGAAATCTGTTTTTCATTGATGACTTGATTTCAATGCTCAATGAAAATTGATGTTCAATACTGATGAAATTCATAGTTTTAAGATAAAACTCCAATAGAAAATGAAGAAACCACAGTTTAAGGATAAAACTCAAATTAAAAAAATGATAATTTCACAGTTTTATGATAAAACTCAAATAAAAAATTGTTCTGCTGAGTGCTTACAAATTTTTTACTGACTTTTTGATAAATCAAACATGACCAAGCTGACTTCTTCAATAATTTACTTAACTTGATGATTAAATTTTACTTTCTCTGCAATGTGCTCTTTTTGATAACTTAATACAATATTAAATATTTATTATATAAGCCTAAACTTTGTTTCTTAGCTAGCCTATCTTGTATACGATTCTAACAAGCATATTTAGACACTTGCAAACTATAGCTAGTGGGTGTAGAGAGCTTGAAAACGTGTTGGTGCTGTACATTGTCTAACCCACGCTTTGCTTTCTGATGCTGTTACAGGGATGTATCCCCCCTATACTACCAGTTCTCTTCTGCACCATACACATCCCTACAACAGCAGCCAATACTCAGGTAATGTCCTTGTCTGACATCAGTGTCTATTAATTGTCTATTGTCTACTGACATCAATGTCTATTTAATGTCTACTGACAGTCTGACATTACTGTTTATTAATTGCCTACTGACATTACTGTTTATTAATTGTCTACTGACATCAGTGTGTATTAATTGTCTATTGTCTACTGACATCAATGTCTATTTAATGTCTACTGACAGTCTGACATTACTGTTTATTAATTGCCTACTGACATTACTGTTTATTAATTGCCTACTGACATCAGTGTGTATTAATTGTCTATTATCTACTGATATCAATGTATATTTAATGTCTACTGACATTACTGTTTATTATCTGTCTACTGACAGTCTGACATCATTGTCTATTGTCTTCTGACATCATTGTCTTGTCTTCTGATATCATTGTCTATTAATTGTCTACTGACAATCTGACATCTGTCTATAAATTATCAACTGACAGCCTGGTTTCAGTGTCTATTAATTGTCTACTGACAGTCTGACATCAGTGTCTGATAACTGTCTACTGAGAGTGTGTATTGGTTGTCTACTGAAATGAGAGACTATTATATATTGTCTACTGCCACTTTGTAATTGTCATCTGTTATTAGTTATGTAGATACTTAGAGGGGTAATAAGGAAATATATGGGGTCCTTGAAAAAAATTATATTGGGTGAGGTGTAAGCCTCACCCAATATGGGTTGTTTTTTTTTCAAGGACCCCATATATTTCTGTATTACCCCTTTAAGTGTCTACATAACGAATTTATCCTGTCAGTGATTTTACGTATACATTAATTAAAGGGGGGGCTTCAACGAAGAAGTTCTCTAACTGAATCATTAATAACACAGTAGACTTTACTTTATCTTGGTCATCAACAACAAAATTTGAGGCCTGGCATGGAGGTTATAAAACTTTTTTGAGCACGTACTCAAACTCGGTGCTCTAAATCGTACTCATACTCAATATTTACACATAAACAATGTACATTACTACCAAAGTTCATCCCAAAATTCCGTATACTTCCCAAGATATGCAGAAACAAATTCAGAAAAATTTCCATTATTGTAACTGAATTTTAGCTGGATCCTGGCATTTTACCACTAAACAGAATGTTTGTGCATTGCAACTAGCAATTACATAGAATGTGAAACATTAGATATCATTTTCATGTCGAATTTCTTACCCCAATTCATGAAATGAGTTCCGTAATAGGTTCAACTTCAAGTGACTGAAAATTGTAAAACTGTCTGCACTTTAACTTTTGAATGCCATTTTTACCGGTGGCATTAAATATCCAAAAAGGATGAATGACCCAAAACGATTTAAAGGCTCAAAAATGAATTTTGATTAATAACAATTCAATATGGTACACAAATTATGCTAATAACAAGTCTTATAAAGATACACAGCTCTTGATATGTCTAGTTGTATCCAAACCGCAGTACCATTTGGGCTTGATGATTTGGAATATTGGAAGTCAATATGGGTAATTAGTGGCACCGGTCCAAATTGCTGTGATACTTGTGCAGGCGGTTTTACAATTTTCAGTCACTTTAAGCTATTACGGAACCTTAAAAATTGGGGTAAGAAGTTGTATATAACCTTTACTCATGAAACCAAGTGGCTGTGATTCAAAAGTTACAAAAATGCTAGAGAATTCCAAATGTGAAATTCATAAAAAATGTGAATTTTTCCCCCTAGATACCAACTTTTTATTTTATTGAAAAATCAATAAAATCAGCAATGTGGCAACCTCAAAACGGATGCGTGTGGGCCTGAGAACCGTAATTTCAATTTTAGTTGGCCTACATTGGTGTCAGTTGTCTACTACTAGATATATATGTATGTGTCTGGTGACTGTGTACTGCCACATTGACATCAGTGTATTAATTAGGGCCCTATAGTAATCATTCTGTCTCTCTGTCAGACAACATTTTCTATAGCACATGATTATTTAAGTTTCTTTGGGAAGATTTCCCTTTTTTTATAGAGTTGTAATGTGTAGGTCTTTGTGTTGATAAAGTTAGCGCTATAAATCTACGATGTATAATACGGGATTATCGAAGAGTGTGCAGTCATCGATATATACGTAAAATACATAAAGCTAACGCTTGTGTATTTCCAATCGGAGTCTGGATAATAACCCATGACTGGTGACATGTTGTGTACTACATCGGTGCACGTGTTGGCGACTTTGGTGCAGAGAAATACATCGAAATATAGCGCTTAACTCAGTTTATTAACAAAGAATACCTGCAATCAACCATTAATGTTTCCTTACCTTGTTTGTATCAATTATAGTCACTGGCACTCAACGCTTTTACGTATTTTTGCTGTATTTATAACTTATACAGCCTACCGAATCGACATTGGTAACTTCATACTTCCGGTTGCTAAATTTGGCACGATCACCAAAGAACGTGACGTCATGTGTGCAGTACGTCACTGTGTACATTGGTAACGTTGGGTATCCGGTGAAAAAAGGTATATATACCGGCGCCAGACTACACTCGCGGGATTGCGTTGGGGCATTGCGTTACGTTGAGTTGAACGCCATAGCAAATTAGCAGAGATAATTCAACATGTAAGTTGGGCAACAGTTATTAGACACCAATATTTCTTAAATTCTGAAATGGAAATTATTACCAAATTACTATGCAGATGCTACTTCGTTGGGTGCCAGTCGACCTTTTAACCCCCCCCCTCCTTTCCGTCCTTTAAAAAGGCTTTTATATAACGTAACATGAATATTGCTCACCAACTGAGACCAATACATATTTTTATTGTTAACCTGTAATTGTGTTTTTACCTGAGCACTGTAATAAATGCAGTAAAATTTCGGAGCTATATTTTTATTTCCTCATGAGAGAGATAGACCTCGGGCACGTTACAGAGTTATAGGACTTAAAATTTTTCATTGTGGGGACCCTTTTTCTATGTTCCTTTGCTGCATTGATGTTTGTGTCTAGTACTAGATATTTGTATGTTTCTATTAATTGTGTGCTACCACCTTGATGTCAGCATCTATTCATTGCCTACTACCACGTCGTCTTCTTTTTGTCTGTTTTTGTCACACTGACTTGAGAGTATAAAGCACTGCATTGGCACTTAAGATTAGGGTGCAACAATATACATATACAAATATACCAATACATGTATTACATAGCCATGATAGCCTTAGGCTACCAAGCCACCCATGTATTACATAGCCTTAGGCTACCAAGCCTTTAGGGTAAAAAAAAATTAAGCATACACCACTTTGTGAACAGACCTGTCTAAGCATCACAAAGTTGTTGTAAAACTACATTAGAAGATAAAACTGCAAATTTTAAATGTAACTTTACACAATTTGTATTGAATTAGATCCTTTGATCTACTCACAGTTTGCTATACAAGGGATCCTCGTGTATCTTTTTAAAGTATAAGTAGTAGGGATGGTAAGTAAGTACTCGTTACTTAGTTAACCAGATAGAGCCTCATGACTTGATACATGACATGTTGCATACGAAGGAGATTATACCATTTTCAGGCTTATATAGGCATTGCCTGCTGCCTAATCATTATTATGTTATTTATAATAAAATACTGTTTAAATACCATTTTCAGTGCTAAAATACCTAGAATTACATGTTTATATTCATTTGCATATGCATATCTGTGACTGAAGATTCTCATTCAACTTCAAGAAATGAAAATCCTGTAAATTCAAACTTTATAGGAAATGAAAGTAGATAGTATATAGTACTTAGTAGTTAGTAGATTATGTGGGAGATCATAGTATAGAACTGATTGAAATGATGCTGTTCCATCCCCCGTAACCATGCCGTTCAATTTGACACCCCTAGGACTGATACATGTATATTGAAATATATGCACTGATAAAATATTTCATTATGGAAGTGATTAGAATAATTTCAAATATATCAATTGACATCTGTGTTTTTCAGACAAATCTAAGTCACCACATGGATATTAATGGAAGAAAAGTTCAGCCATGATACAGCACAAAATCCTCTGGCACAGTTCAAAGAAATCTGTACAGTTTATATTGTATTGTTTGTGAATACATTTAACCTTTCAGAAGTCTACATATTAATGACTTTTTGAAATGTTGGTTCTCTGGGTATTGTAAAATTGGGATTAGCCAAATAGGATTAGACTAATCTTTTAGGGAAACGTATTTGCTGTGTGTAATTGATCTCAAATTTAATATGTAATCAGTGATCTTGCTCTGATACAGGATCATGTAAATGAGCTAGGTATGTTTTTCCCTGTCAGCAAGACATGTCTACAAACGTTGTAGTTTGTACTGCTGCACACCTACAAACATGTGTGATTTTCAGAACAAGATGTACCTCATTAGAATGACAAGCTAATTATCTGTTCTAAAGATTTACTCTGATTAAAAAAGTATTGCACTCTTCTTACATTGCATAACATAAAAAACCAATCCATATATGATGATTCAGAGTGTTTTCTCCAGCTCTGTTGATTTTTAATGCTGTATTTATTGTATTGGGTAGTTTTGTCTACAAATGTTAAACTTCCATTAACTTTACAGTGTTGTATATTTTTAAACATTTAGTTCAGATAGACAGCCTTGTCCTTCAAAGTATGAAGGTTGTTCAAAAATGCACTTTCAGAATCTATGTTTTTTTCTTTCTCTAATTAGTCAAAAATTAATTGTTTCATTGTAGATGAAATGTTATATGCTGAATGAAAATATTCTTTATGAATTGGTTGACAGTGTAGTGATACAGATTCTGTGAATACCTCCCTTTTTATTGCAAAGTATATTACTTGTTCTATTTTGAGAATTGAATTAAATTACTTTTCCTACATTTGAAATGAATGTAGAAGGAAAAGTAGTTTTAAGAATAAAATAATTTATGTACATATTGAAATTTATTTTTACATTCAAATATTGTTTCCTCCACATGAAAAACAAACATTTCATACCATGGACAGCATTTTAGAGCTCAAGCTCTAACTGATTATCTGATGGTGTTTCGTTGTCATTTCTACATGGAACCAGAGAATTCGATTACAAAATGAGGCACAATCATTTCTTCATACAGTTTTTGGACCGAATAAAAAAGTTAGTGGCAGTCATACTTTCTTATGTAAAGGGAGTGAATATTTTGAGATTATTTATAAATATGTAATTCATAACAAACTGAAATGATAGGGTCTGGGTGATCTCCAGACACTAATAGTCGCATGCTCTTGTTCAAATTTTTATTCCGATATGAATTTTCTGCCATGTTTGTCAGTGATTGTAGGTATGTGATTTCACATCTAGCCTTTGGGCTGACTGCAGTATGTTATTGTTATGTAATACAATTTAAGCAGCAGACATTGTTTTGTTCGTTTCGTGGTCAGTATTAATTAGGATTTGAGTATGTTAACGTCCAAATCCTCCACGTTTCTGTTAAACATCTCTGGCAGGTGATTTGCATTGGGCATTGATCTTTGTGTTGAATCAGTCCCAAAAGGATGGTGAAGGGAAATGCGTTTGTTAAATCTTGAAATAGTAACAGCCGTGTTTTAAATGTATAATGACCGTAAATCGTACTCAGCGGAAGTCCGATGTAGGAATGAACACACTAGTATTTCCCTTGGCAAATATAGAATGATGTACTGTTGTTTACCCTATAGGACGAGAAGAACTGATTAATGAATAAGACGGAATGCCTACAGACTCACCTAAGGGCAACCGCACATTTCTTCAGAATCTCGAATGTTAAAGTAAGACTTTACATCATTCTTAGATTAATTAATACCTATGTTCCTCCGTTACTAATTGTTCGTGTGGAAAAGAAATCCACGCAATGCTTTTTTTTAAAAATCTAAATAACCTCATTAGGTTTGTTTTGTACTGCATGTGGTGAAAAAAAATAAAATCCAGCCATGATCCAATTAGGGAGACTGACAGGTAATCTAGTGTATGTAATTTTATTATGGAAAGATCAACGTGAAGGGTTTACATGGCGGCGACATTGGCATTCCGTTTAGCCGACAGTCAATCTCGCCTGAGATTCGGCTCGGCTGGATATTTGGACATGCCTTCACCGAATCTCGTGGCAGTCCTTCATAATTCGTGTGTGGAAATTTACATTTCATCCTGACAAGTGTTTATGCAGTCTCATCCCAAAGACTGGTCATGTCCATCTTTGAAATTCGAAATTCATGTTGTGCTGCGACAAGAGCGCACCGCGTAGTTTTTGTCTGTCTGAGGTTATCCTTCTTCGTACGATTCTACACTTGAGGACCTTAGAAAAATCGTCGTCAGTCGTTACACAACTATTACATGATAGACGAGTTGGTTACTCTTCAAACTTTTTATATCTATTCTTAGAAGCCATTTTACACGGGTCTAAATAAAACATTTTTGTATATGATTTTAAAAAATTTTGAATAGAGACAAATTAGAACTCTACATATAGTATATTGCCATGGGTTATTGTTGGTACAGTCTCGTGGTTGCCTGCCTTGTCAACAAAATGCATTATGTATGTGGAACTGACGAATGGCCCTCCAGTGCCCGCTAAGATGTGTTACTTCTCATTACATCTTAAACGAGTGTCGCTTTTCATCACACCGTTTTGTATATTAATCTCTCGTATTGATGTGACGAAAAGTGATTAATTTCCAAAAACGGCGGCAATGAATAAGTCTGATTTACGGAGACAATCTGCAACTTTCGCGAATGCTTCTGATTCCAACCACAAGCACTTGACCGTTGGATGTACTGGATAACACCCCCCCCCCCCCCCAACACCCCCCCCAACACCCCCCCCCCCCCCCGTATGATTCCACCTGTCTTTACTTATGGGAGAATAGAGATGTGGACTCTGACTACATGACGTATGGTTTGTCAGGAAAACAAAATATCCGTACTATATGTTGGGTTTTTGTTGTGGTTTAGCTTACTTGAGGGCCAATTTCAACCACAGATGTTATGTGAACAAGGCGAAGAAAATGCCTATTCTTTGAAATACATACTATAAACATTGTCTATCATATTTTCTCCTGTGATAAACTGATATTTGACATTTTTTGCTTTTTAAGGAGGTACTCTACATCGTCATAATGGCTGACTTCCTTTTAAAACATGGATGAAAATATAAATATCAGCAATATTTACCTACTCATTTAAAAAATCATCGCCTAGCTGAGTAGGTTAGCACGTCGACTGTTGAACTGTTTGAGTCCAGCAGGGGTTTTAATTTTTTTTTTTTCCAGATTGCTTTCTACTAAAACTGCATTTTTTTTTTTTACTAATTAGAGTAAATTTGAAAGTTTTCAATTTCAAAATATTGTACATATCAGTGGCGGATTTAGAGGGGGCGCAGCCGGCGCTCCCCCCCCCCCCCCCCCCTAAACTTTTCAAATTTAAGGTAAATCGCGGTATCTTGTTTCGGAAAATGTACTAAACGATAAAAGAAGCAATGGTTTCTTCCACTCCCCGAGAAATAAATGACAAAATCCTTTGATTTCTTAATTACTTTATTGGGAGAACCTAATTTTTTCCAAAAACCCCTTTAAATGTGGGTCATTGTATTAATTTCACCTTATTAAAATGATAGAAAATAGTACAAATGACTTATTAGGAGAAATATTTCAAGCCCCATAAAATCTGTAAAATCCGGGGGCTTCGCCCCCTGGACCCACTGCCTCATAAAGTGGCGCCCCCGTAACCACATTTCCTGGATCCGCCCATGCATATCCTCCACTTTTCAGCCATAGCAATTTTCTCTGGTGTTGCATACCTCCTTAAAGGTCAAGTACGGTGATTTTCCTAAAACTTGACTTTTACACAGAAAAATGTCTGTCGTACACTTATTGATTAATTTCCATGGCAATTTTGATAAAAATCACTTGGCGTGAAGTACACGGCTCTATCAAACATTTACCTGAGCGATCGATAAATGTGTCGTGACGTGAGTTATCGCTCGTAGCTTATGACGTCATCTGAGACAACTTTCGACTGCATTGATAGGGTTTTATAGTGTTTACATAGAAAAGTCCTGTATTTATGGTACAATGCGCTGCTTTGAACTGCAATGTCAAATCGGGACAGGGATTAAGTATGTTTCTTTTCCCAAAAGACCCTAAATTTCGAAGAATTTGGACACTGAAACTGAAAAGAGACACTGAGATTTGTGACAAGCCACGAGGATCAGTGAGTGACACTTTAAATTAACGAGGATCAGGTTTCCATCAACCCCGACGCATCATCCTGTTTGACTATAAACAAAATGCAAAGTGATGATTAACTGGACATCCTACAAAACAAGGGGAGGGATGTATTTTAATTATATAAAAAGTTCAACCCAAATTAAGGGGGGATGCAATCCACCCCTCTCTACATCCACCACTGAATGCTTTAATGCGACATTGTATTCAATGGGTTTGCGATTGCACATAAAAATTAATGTCACCCATTACCTAGTTTAAATTGATTTTATTTCTTTTATTAAATGAAATATCTTTCGAATATTGTCGTACTCATACTATATTTATAAGGGACTCATCATTTCATTTCTTCACTATATATATTTTGAAAAAATAAAATATAGTAAAAATGGAAATGAATTCAATTTAAAAAACCCATTTTGATAAAACCTTATTTATTAGGTCAGTCCAATTTCCAAAGCTTTTTCTTCAAGTTCATTATGAAAACAAGTACAAGTTTTTCCTTTTCCTAATATGGTTTTAAGTGCTACAGACTGTACATTAATTAATATATCATGAATCATTAAGGCAAACTTTCACACCTCAAAATGCTACAATTCGTTAACTTTGTGCCGTAATATTTCAATTTCGCATTTGACGTGTGTTGTGAAAAATTACATGTACTAATAGGCCTAATTTACATTTTATGATATTGTATCTACACGTAGGGGGGGAGTCGACCTACACATGTTGAAATATAACCAGACAACTATAAAATGGTCAAATTTGACAAATTTTACTGTTATCATTTTCACACCCCAATATTTCAAATACGTAATTCAATTGCTCGGATGTTTCATTCACAATCTGTGGTATACATTATACATACTAATTGATGTATTCTAATTCTTATTGATAGTTTTATTCCCTATCCATCCACTTGTATACACTTTTGTCGTCTTGTTTCTCCATCTTTGCCATAAAACAGGTATTCAGAATTGTTTAAATAAAGGGTCACATCCTTTTCAGGGGGGGGGGGTTAATTAAGAAATAATTCTAAAAATCAGTAGTATTTTCTAAATATTTTCTCCAGAACCATTGGGCTAGAAAAGATAAAACTTAGATGAAAACTTCCCTAATGATCATATAGATTCATAATTATTTTAGGGTAGGGTTGGGTCACAATAGGGAATATATTTCTCAAAAGCAACAGTGCCATGAATAGTCATATTGATATACAAGCAATCCAGTTTTAAAAATTTTCAAATCATATCCTAGGAAGGTAGGTTGGGCCACAATAGGGAATGAAATTTGTACATGGCAGTATATAATTAGATTTTGGGTTGTTTTTTTTTAAATCCAGCAGGGCCATTATTAGGCATCTTCAAAATTATTTAAATCATGGTCTGGGTCTGGGGGAGGGGTAGGATGGGGCCTCAATAAGGGATCAAAGTTTTACTTTTTAACAGTAGCTGGGCCACACTAAACTTTCCCAAGTTGTGTAAATTCAAGTTTTTATTCATGGACCCTGGGTTTAGGTTGGGCTAAAATAAGGGATCAAATTTTACATATACATGAACGGGGGATCTTCTCCAAATCAGCGAGGCCGTGTTAGTTATATATGATATGGACGCATCCTCATGCTGTGTAGATTCACGTTTGGCTACGTCATAATCTCATGGGGCCTCGTAAACTCATGGTGACCAGGTTGGGGCCATAATATGAGGTCAAGCTTTGTCATTGGGAGTAAAGAGGATAAACAATTTTAAAGAGGTGACTCGGGTGAGCCATGTGTCCCATGCCCCCCCCCCCCCCCCCCCCATTGATATACATGTATTTAAATTGTATTTAACACCCGCTTAGTTTTCAATGTCTTTCATTTAACATATCATATTTTTATAATATTTTATTGTGTTTCTGTATAACATGGTAAGGGAGATAATGATAGAGAATTAGTGCGCCATATTAGTTCTTGTATGAATCATCCTCCATCTTAAAAAGAAGTATAGGTACACTGTTTTTATTAAAACTTTAGGAGACATTGTTTTCACATGTAATTATGGTAAAGACATATATGGAAAACGCATGGTGAAGATCAAGATCTCTCTCTCTCTCTCTCTCTCTCTCTCTCTCTCTCTCTCTCTCTCTCTCTCTCTCTCTCTCTCTCAGAAATCCCATAAAATATATTTCTCCACTTCGCTTTTTGTTTTATCTGTTTTGTCATCACTGATGCTTGACAACGCCGAGAACCCATGGTAGAGAAAGCCATAAACAGTAATTGACGTGAGGACTTTATTTTGATTTGGCGTTTAAGTGAATAACAAGCGTGAAATAAAGTATAATTGAGCTTTTCACTGGTCCCCAGGTTCGTGTCGTTTCATAAAGAAAACACTGGAAAATCGTTATCTATTTTATGTTTTTGTGTCTTGAGACATAAAATAAAAAGTCAAATTTTATTTCGCCTAGATGTCTATAAAAGGAAGCTAAGAAGTGCACTTTGTAGATGAGAATGTGCCGTTTTGAATAGTATAAGGGTGATGATTATCGACTTGTTGTTCGCTATTTTACACCAGAATCTGAGCCATTTGGCTTTTACAAAGGAATAATAAATCAGATGAGCATACATTGTGACATTTTTTACTATGAACAGAACGGCAGAAAATGCGACTCTTTTAATTACCATTATTCCTTTTTTCGAGCCAAACCTTTATTACAGTACAATTCCTGTAATGCAACACTATCAATATAAATATAGCTTCTGACCTGTACTTCACATCATTAATGTAGATATCATGTATGTAGTGTGTGTATATCATTTTTCTGATAACAGGCATAGGTGCCTGCACCACACTTTTCCAGGATTATGATGACTTATAGAAAATGTGTGAGTGATTCCACTGGTTTAGCTGAAGTCCACGTCTCCCACGTTTTGAAATGGAGAGGGCAGAAGTATGCTTGTGCTCCCTCTCGCCAATATTTCCCTTGAGAAACTCTAAAGTCTTCCAGCCAGGATATTTCCCTTGTTAAGGGTGTGCAATTGTTCAGTGTCCTTGTATTTTTGGTATGTATGAGATGTCCCTCGGTTAAGACACTGAAATTGTTTTTAGTTTTCAGTTCACCCGAGCTTAACGCTTACTTATGTCCAGTCTCCGTCCATCCGTAACATCACTAATATTTTATTTCTTCTCCAGAACCGCAGGGATAATGTCAACCAAACTTGCTATAGAGGATACTTGGGGAAAGAGAATTCAAGTTTCTTCATTTGCCTCACCCTTTTTGAAGTGGGGATGATTTAAGAATTAGTGGGAAGGGGACTGCGGCATGTTATAAGAAATCTCAAAAACCATTGAACCAATTTTAACCAAACTTGGCACAAATCATCCTATGGTAAATGGAATTCAAACAATATTCAAATTAAGGACCATGCTCAATCCAAAGCGGAGAAAAGGCAAAAATATGGTGGGGTAATTTAAAAATCTTTTTAAAATTTACTGGGCCAGAAAAGTTGAAGATTTCAAGAAGTTCAAGATTTGTAAAACATTGCAACATGAAAACATCCTTACATAAAGTAGATTCAACTTTGTTCAAATCATGAATCCCAGGGATAGGATGGGGTTATAATAGGGAATCTTGATTAATATTCGATAAATTTTCGCATATAAATATCAAAATTATCGAATATACATCAAATTTTTCGCATATGAATATCAAGATTATCAAATATAAATCGATATTTTTGCATATGAATAACATGGTTATAGAATATAAAACAAGATTTTTGCATATAAATTAATATTTGTAAAATATTGCAACGTTTTAAACGCCATACAGGACCATAAGACTAGTCATATCAATATGCAAGTATCCTTAGGTTGCGCAGATTCAGTATTCAAATCATGACCCCCAGGTGTAGTTTGGGCCACAATGAGGGATCAAAGTTTTACCTAAGAATTTACAGGGAACCATCTTTAAAAATCTTCATCTCAACAACAGCAGGACTATGATTAGCCATATCAATATGCAAGCATTTACAGTCAGTTCAGATTCAAGTTTGTTCACATCAGGAGCCCCAGGAGTAGGGAGGGGCCACACTAGGAGCTCAAAGTTTTAGATGGGAATGTACAGGAAATTAATTAGAACATTTTTTTTTCAAGAAAGCAGGGCCACAAAATGTAAATGTTCCAAAGTTGTGTAGATTCAATTTTTCTATGCCCCCGTAACTACAGCCGGGGGGGGGGGGGTATATTGTTTTTATCCTGTCTGTCTGTAACTTTAAGATTTCTGGAACTCTTCATCGATGATAAATTTAGGCTATCCATTAGAAGTCATTTATCACATGATGACTTGGAGTGTAGTGATATACATGTATAGATTGATCTTTCTTTAAAAGAGAAAGTAGGTTTTGATGTCGGTGTTTTGTTTTTTTTTTGGGTTTTTTTATATACTGGCGAAAAACTGTTATCTACGAACCAAATGTTTACACTATTAAGTTCTTATATTGCGTAAACTACGCGGCACTTCAATCCTTTTAAGATTGGTTTGTGAGAGTTTGGTTACTGTGCAATAGAACCATCGTCTTCATTATAAGGTGGGAGAATATTTCTTCGTTCGAAAATAACCTTTTCAGAGCCTTCGTTGTTGTTGCTATTTCTATGCGATTTTCCAGTTGCAGTTTGTTTTACCGACATGCTAGGGACTATTTATTACGATAATTCATTGCAGTGACCGCAAGGGTCCAGTTCATTGTGATAGTGTTAGAGAGGACTATGGATTTATTGGACGGCATTCATTAATCACGAATTTCACACGACTTAGCTTTATGAACGATAGCATACTAGTACTGAATGCAGATTAACCCTAACACAAGGGGCCGCGGACCCCTTAACGAATTCTATCACAAAAAGTCTCAAAATTGAAAACTTTTTCTGAGGCAACAATTAACGAGTTCTTGCTCCAATGAATAAAGAGAATTTTATCAATGCTCTAGAACAATAAATTAATTTTTTTACCGATAAAAATACGTAACTATATGTAACCTATATATATATCTCAAATTCTCATTTTTCAAAAAACAAATGAAGAATCAGGTACGGAAACAATTTTTACTTTACTGGTCAAAACAACGACGTGAAGAGGGTCCGAAATCAGGAAAACTCACAACATATTTTTCGTATAAAGAAAACTTTACTATGGAAAGTTATATATTTTTAGAATCCCTAGAATTAAGAAAAACTCTATGTAGATTTCGAATTAGTGCACATGACCTTCGAATTGAAAGAGGAAGATATGAATTTACAAAAACCAATTTTGGCCAGAAGATTTCTTTAGAAAGAAACAAAAGAATTTACGAATTATGTAACCTTAATTGTGTAGAAGATGAATTTCATTTCCTTACTGATTGTCCATTCTATGTTGAAGAGAGAAATATGTTTTTTAATGGTGTATACAAGCTCAACAAAATTTTTATCTATCTAACAAATAAGGACAAATTTACTTGGTTGATGATTAATGAAGACAAACCAGTAATTGTCAAACTGAGTGAATATTTAGTGCAAACTTTCAGAAAAAGAAGTGATGCTTTAAAACTGCAAAAATCATTATAGTTTATTATTCATATGTTGGTATAATACTGATACTGTCCATTTTCTTGTGTATACACATGATTAGCAATTCATATATGTATGTACTTGCTTCCCCAACATGCTACATCCACATGCAGTTTGCAGTCTATGTAACCTGTAGTTAATGTTGTAAACTTTCTTTCTTTTTTGAATTTTCTTCTTTATCTTATATATATATAAAGCAAACTTGGTAACATGTTCCCATTGATTAGAAAAATATCTAATATTTTCAAGGTCATGTGTCAAAATCGAAGGTCAGCTAAGGGTAATATTGTGCACAGGGGATTGTCTTGTTAACAAATTTAAAATGATAAAAATAATTAAAATCACCTTTGAGGATGCCGACACATTTTGGTAATTAAAGTGAACTTCTTACAAAAAATACCCCCCACTCAGTTCAACACCCGTTTCTGTACTTTAAACTAATAATTTATTGTATTATCGTGGCAAAATTCGCTGCAGCGATGCTTTTCCTAAATGACGATGTACCTTTCGCCGGTTGACACGTGTTCCATCAAAGGAAAACACGTACGATTTCAGATATTTTAAGGGCCATCTTGTCAAATCGATCTGGAAAGAACGGAAGTTTTCAAATACGATTCCTGGTGAAAGGGAAAGTGTTCAAAATAGAAATATTTAGATTACATGAAAATTAAAATATATACATCAATCGATACATTTAACATTACTACGATTTTTAACAGGGCATGCATCTTTTAACACTTATGTTGATGTTAATATTTTATAAAAGTTTGGCGATATTGTAATGTACGTTCTTGTAACACTTTTGTCCCTTCAACCGGAATTTGTACGGTTATACTATCACATGAGAAGAATATGCGTTAAAGAACCTTTTTGCTTATGGTTCTTTTGGCAACTAAAGGCCTTCTACCGTGTTTAGTTAGCCATATTTTGTTTCCAATTTTTCTTACTGGTTCGAAATAGTACCCATGTTTCGTCACCAGTAACAGTGTTTGCAAACTGTCTTTGATTGAATTTGGGAAACATTTTGAGCAATTGCTTAGTGGTTTGTACTCGTACCCGTTTTTTGGTCATCTGTCAATATAAGCGGTATCCATCTGGCAGAAATCTTTTGTACTTTCAAAATACGCTTCAAAATGAAATGCACCCGCGATAGCGATATGCCAACAGCATTGGCAATATCACGAATCGTGTACCTGTCATCGCTTTCAATTATTTCCCTGATTTTTGAGATATTTACCTTGGCTGTTACAGTCACAAATCGGCCAGATTTTGCTGCATCTCTGACGGACTCTGTGCCAGTCAGAAATTTCTTTCTCCACCTACGAACTGTCTCATAAGATACCTAATCAGACCCATAAACTTCCCCCGATTCAGTAAAAACCTGCATTACCGAATGACCGAGTTTTGTGCGAACATTTATATAAGCTTTAATTTCTTCAATATTCTCAACTCGTTTCCCAACCATTTTTTGAAATGACTGTAAGTTTAAAACTATGTGGAGCTGAAGGCTCGTGTTTATACCGTTGGAAAGGTATTGAATAGAGCTATTCAAGAGTATCAACATCCATGAAATCGTGCAAAGCGTAATCGCGCTGTGATACAATACACATTACATATCGAACAACCCTCGTATGTCCTCAGTACCCCTTGTTTGTCGTAAGAGCCTTAGAGGCAATTAAATGGGGCGGTCCTTCGAATGAAATTGCGAAAACCGAGGCCCTGTGTCACAGCAGGTGTGGCACAATGAAGATCTCTCCGTGTTCAATGGCCATTACATAAGCGCCGAGCATATGTCCAAATTTTGCAGCTCTTCGCCGGCAATGGTAACGTTTCCATATGAGTGAAAGATTCTCGATAGGGACGTTAAATAATATATACAATTAATTCTTTAATTCAAGTACAGCACTCTCTAATTTATTAAAGATAACAATAATTTGAGTGAATTACATATATATCTTTAACAATGGGGATAAATGTATATCTATTTGGATATACATTTTAATCGTTAGATAGCGCTATTCAACAATTACTAGAAAGACAGCATAATTACGATGTATGTCCTGCTTCAATCACTTGTTTCGTTGCCTCTAGGATGACAAAAGCGATAACGCGAAGACACAGTGAAAAGAACGGAATATTAATCTACCCCTCGCGTTCTCGCTCCCTGGCGTTGTTCCCGCTTCCTAATCACCTGATCACATTCCCTCGTCCTATTCATTTGCTAGGAACAAAATAGAGACGCCAGTATGGACTAGATCGCTCATCTACGCATTGGTTTTGGGGGTGGGGTGATCTATATCAGATCAGCGGTAGAGCGTTCGCTTAGTGATCGGGAGGTCGTGCGTTCGAGCCCCGCTAGTGCCATGGCCATGTCAAATATAGGTAGCAATTGTTCCTTCATCAAACGCTCGGCATTTGAAGTGAGAATCACGGATCTTTCGGACATAACCTTAAAAACTTGATTGAATATCACATGATAGGGTTTGCATATTCATTTAATAATTATACTTTTTATCGTTCTTGAGGGGATATTTTAAAACTTTTCGTATATGACTCTTGAAATCCCTATTGCGGCCCCACCCTGGCCTTCTTGGGGATCATGGTATAAGCAAACTTGAATGTGCATTACATGGGGATGTTTGTAAGCTAATATTGATTTGACAAATTGTACCCTTATTGTTCTTAAGAAGTTTTATCTTCCTTGCATTATCATGAAAAACTTTAAATCCCTATTGTGACTCCATCCTGGCCCTTGTCCCGTGGGTATCCGGGTTAGAATAGGTCCCCAGTACCGGTACCCCTTGCTTGTCGTAAGAGGCCAATAAATGGCGCGGTATATCAGATGAGACCGCAAAAACCGAGGCCCCGTGTCACAGCTGGTGTGGCACGATGAAGATCCCTCCATGCTCAAAGACTGCAAGCGCCGAACATAGGCCTAAATTCTGCAGCCCTTCACCGGCAATGGTGACGTCTCCTTTTGAGTAAAAAATAAAACGTCACTTCCCGTATCCCGTTTAGGAAGAAAACTCTAAGTGTGAGAATCAAATGTTATATTAGAACAATGAAAACATCTTGTCTCTTTGAATATATCAAACATAAATATGTTAACACAAAACTATATTCTTATCATCAATTAATGTAAAAGAAAATATATAATTACCGGAAGTTATGTTATTCATGGCCAGTAGGACAAGCTATAGCAGATGAGACAACATGTGGTCGCAAAAACAATCAAATAATCTTGGTTGTACGCGTCGATAAGGATTATTGTTATGGTGGATCAATGGAATAAATATTAAAATTACTGGATCAGAAAGAACTTTGGGTGTATGACGATGCAAGCACAATTTTAGAGCTATTTTGAATCGAAGTTTGGAGTAAAACTCGCTTCATTCCTTCTGTTTTACATTAGGGGTGGTGTGGTATAAACCATCATTATTACAGCCAAAATTATCACTATTTCTCCATCATATCCCCTTAAAAGAGGATAAAGTGCATAACATGAACAAATTTGAATCCTCTTTCGGTAGCTCAGTGATAGAGCGTTCGCTTCGTAACCTGAAGGTCGTGAGTTCGAGCCCCGTAATATAAATATAGGCATAATTCGATCATCAACTATAGGAATTAGAGTTGAACCAAAGTACCATCGAATTGCCTTTTGTCGAAACCGAAAGGGGTGTCAATGCGCATGTCTGGTCTACAACACAGTAACCAATGCATTCTCTACCCAGAGTTCTGTGCGCTACCAGCACTACACCTCTGTCAACCGCTTTTTACAGAAATTTTGTAAAAGTTTCTAATATCCAACTTTTATGTCTTGGAATAAATATTTAGTCATATTGTGATATATTGTATATGCTTTTTTTTTTTTTTTTTTTTTTTTTGGTGCAACTGAATTGCTGATTACTGTAAATTGTTTATAATCGCTATTTTCTGATCCTAAATACTTCGTAATATGCGTATGAATGTAGGACATTCACGTGGTGGCGATTTTATGTAAACATGGAATCAAAAGTAACAACGGCCGTATAAAATACGACAAGACTTGTAAGATAAGAGACAAACAGCTAAGTGGTAAAAAGTGCCAGTGGGCTATGAAAAGAGACTGATATATCATCTGTTGCCAGAACTTTTAAAGGGAAAGGAAACGAAAATGACTGTTTATATCATGAGATTATATTGTCACGTGATTCCAAGCGTTGGTGTAAGCGAAGCTTGGGTAAAGCGCCCTCTGGTGAGAGAATGTAACCAATGCTTACAGAATGGATGGACATTAGTAACCAGACATCCGCACAGAACGTCCGGAAGCAAGCTAGGCATGCGCAATGAAGTTTCGGAAGTTAACTAGATATCTACTATGGCTGATGATCGAACTAGGCCATAAAAGATGGTGATTGCTGCTTCGCCAAACGCTTGCTATTCACGGGTCTTTCGGACATGACCAAAGATCGGACGTCGCATGTCACGGTAGGTGTTGGCCTCAATGCTACGGTATAGTTCTAAATTTATGGTACTTTACCTACAGCTGGTGGCATCTCAATTAGAGGGGAAAATTCTTGACGGGACGAAAGACAAAAAAACAAAAACAAAAAATCAAGGATGCATTGTGTGAATATAGCCTGGTGGTTCCTTAGAAAATGAAAAATGTGAAAAGTTTATGCCAGACGGAATACCTAAAGCATTAAATTTTAGGACTACTTTTGCGCTAATGATATACTCAACAATGTGTAGATTAACTGAATGACGCGCGTTTTGAAGATTTATCTGTTCACTGTAGCACGAAAACAGATATTTAACAAAAATTGATAATGATAGTAAACTTACCGCTTATATTTACACTAGATTTAGATGTTATTTTTTAAAAGATGTTATTGTAACCTCCCATTTTGTAGAATTCTTTGTGTTTAGTCATCACTGGTTTCTTCAGTGTAATTCTTTTTCAATGTTCGCTAGAAACTTCATCAAGAGAAGATTACTTGCTTGCGTGCGTGCATGAATAAAATATGAAACAATATAAAATGTTTGAACTAAATAAGGTGCAGAGGAAATGACTACACTGTGCAAAAGTGGGTAGACGTGTTGGGCAAGATGTTCCTGAAAGTAGTACATGTTTTGTTGTAGGGTATTCCACTGAATTACAGTTCTGCGGGGGGAATGACCATCTGTACACATTCATAGGCTCGGGATTATTTTGTGTGTTTGAGAGTGTTGTTGTCTATAGTTCTGCTGTCAGTAGGTATAAGAACATTGGAAGACACTGCTACCAAACAGTGAGCTACAGTATGTTTTATAAAAGAAAACTAACAGTCTGGTTTTAAGACAGGGCTACACTAAGAGGAATGCGATAATAATGTATAGGGTACTACCACTGTGAGAGGCACGTCTTTGAATCATTTCCAATTTATACAGAGGGCTCCCACACACCATAACAATATTTTATTTTTGGTTGTATTTGTGTCTGACGAATTATAGGTATATGTGCCGCATTAAACCGTACTTTGTTAGATGTGAATGTGGTGGAGAAGCGTGATCACTCAACTGTTACGTTAAAAACCAGACCTTAATTTTGTCAATATGATATTTAAAACTATGATAAATAATACGATTTGGAAATTTCGACAAATTATAAACTGGTATTAAAGTAGTACTGGTCTACTCAAAATAAGGAGAAAATTATGATTTTCTAATGCGCAAGCGCGTGAGAAAAATATTATTAGAAACAGCATATGGGATTTACGGTATATAGTCGTACTGAATGTTAAACATAAAATTTAATTCCCATTCTATTTAGTGAGTCTCTCTGCATTGTTTTCCGTCTGACTGTATGTATCTTAAAATGTGTCCCGCCCACAGCCTGCAGGTCATACACGCTTTCACATCGGCTTGTAGTTTACTTTCCAAATTCCGCGTGCGACGTCACATAATCATTTATATTTCCAAATGGGCGTTCATTATCCGACTCGGGAATTACACAATTAAATAGGAAATTAGCTTGATTACTTTTTAATCCGATTGAGTTAAATTGTATAATTTGCAGAAAGTGTATCACTTATATAGCTTGATATAAAATACATGGTTTTTATTCTTACGGTAATATCCACAGAATACGGCATATATAGCTTTAATGGTAGGATTTGACAGTTCTAAATTCCTCTTAAAAATACCAACTTTTTATTTCCATTTGCAGCTGTGTTTTGATAATGTTTGTTGAATTTCGTTGAAGAGTTATTCTAGAGGGTCATTTTACAAAAGGACTTGCGACTATAATACCAGTATTCTAATACATTTGACGTATTTTCATTTCCGTGGAGAATTTGTGAAAATTTGGTTTTATGTACTTATCATGTGCTGTTCTTTAGATATGCCATGCATTTACACTCTTTAAAAAGTGCAGCATTAAATGAATGCAAGTACTTTTGGTCTGAAGTCGTTATGACCGTTTGCAAATTGGGTCCTAGGATACTTGACTGGTGATACGGAACCCAATTTATGATTGTGAAGAATGTAGTCATAATTTTGTGAATTTTTTGTGGGTTTCTCTCTCTCTCTCTCTCTCTCTCTCTCTCTCTCTCTCTCTCTCTCTCTCTCTCTCTCTCTCTCTCTATGAAATGGTTAAAGTACAATTGTTCGAATGGAAAGCCACAAGCTAATCTGCTTCTTACGGTGCGGCCCCATTTGTCTGTCTGTTTTAGCAGCCATGTACCGTGTATATGCTACTGTCGTCTGCGAAAAGTCTAAACTTACTATTCTGGGAAATCATTGATATATTCTGTACATGTATAAGGAATAAAATAGGTCTTGTGGGAACCCCGAAATGTCAGGAACTAATGTGGAAGATGTGCCGTTTATAACATCTGTTTGTATTCTATCTGATAAGAAAGTCTGAACTCATTTCGTATTCCATAAAAATCGACCTGTATGATAATCTGCGATTTTAGTACTTTATCAAATGCCTTTGCAAAGTCAATGATGATTAAGTCAGTTTATATGTTACGATTGATGATTCTGAGAAATGTCTAACTACCGTGATTCGCAGGGGACTGGTCGGGTTACCATTGTGACGTCTATGATATTGTTTGTGTCGGGTTACCATTGTGACGTCTATGATATTGTTTGTGTCGGGTTACCATTGTGACGTCTATGATATTGTTTGTGTCGGGTTACCATTGTGACGTCTATGATATTGTTTGTGTCGGGTTACCATTGTGACGTCTATGATATTGTTTGTGTCGGGTTACCATTGTGACGTCTATGATATTGTTTGTGTGCACTTGTAAAAACAGTTACACAGGTGTCAGAATACATCAGTTAAGTAAGATTGATTAAATTAATCTAACCAAACATCGAGTTTTCAATGAAAAGAAAATAGAGCCTTGACAAATAAAAGGCGTATCCATCAATTTTTTTTTAAAGAGGGACCCGGTATCTCTCCTGGTGTTGGCCACGTGGAATGGTCTGTCGGTTTCTTTCCAGGTGGCATAGTTTAGCTCGCTGTTTGTAGCTTCAGTTCCGGTTCGTTTGATAAGTCCTCCTATATGTATATGATTTTCCTTCCAAACATTTACTTACGGAATGTCAGTCATCCGTCACTGCTCGGATAACACCTTGAACTCAAACTAGTCATTGTGAAAGACAAAGATATCAGACATTGTTACGATCCAAGGGAGCGGATCCAATGATACAATTTCAGATTGTTGGTAATTACATCCTCATCGTTGACTAGATTGAATACTAGGTGTGTATATTTATAAATACATACCGTATACTGTACCGCATATCATATTGGATGATTGATGATAAATTTCTGTAGCCCAAGTGACAGTAAATACCCTCATACTACCATCAGTTGGATGGAGAATGACAGGCATCTGACGACTACTACCGCTGCTCCCTGATGAAGCCAAGCCCGGTGGCAGTGAAACACTGAATTCATACTGTACATGATAATTTTGAGGAAGCGCACCATACAAAAAAATAGACAGAAGAGTCAGTCACAATATCCTGAATATGGAAAAATATATTTCTGTTATTTTATCTTTAAGGAGGTATGCTACACTAGAGAAATTTGATATAGATGAAAAGTGAAGGATATGTACAACAACATTTTGAAATTTAAAACTTTCCTTTTCTTTATTTAGTAAAAAAAAAATGTAGTTTTAGATGAAAGCAATTTAAGAAGATTTAAAACACCTGCTGGGCTCCAACACGCGATCGAGCTACTCAGCTAGGCGAGAAATTTTCAAATGAATAGACAAATGTTGCTGATATTTATATTTTTCATCCATGTTTTAAAAGGAAGCCAGCCATTATGAGGATGTAAAGTAGCTCCTTAAGTATCTATTTAATAAAAATCTTTCTCAATATATCTATACGTGGTTAGACTGATTTACCTCGGAGACCTTGATTGCCCCTAGTGATAGTGTTGATATATTGTGGTGGTGCTCTAAGTCAGCTGTAATTTATCAGATACAGAAGATATCTATTTGAATTTACATTCATGATTAATAAAAAGCGGAATTAAGGGTAAAGGTTTGCCAATATTAAAAATATGTATGCATGTATCAAATAAATGATAAAGATTGATAGTATGACTTCAGATTTTTTTTCCACATATAATGTTGGAATACGGCAAAGGGAAGACGTACTCCCAATTTTGTTTTCATTGCATATAGATTGACGTCTGGTATTTCTGTTACAGTATACAATGATTTCCCTGATATTCACATTTTGTTTATGTTTCTAAAGTAGCATTTTAAAAAAAAAACCAAAAAACGGTTGACCTTAAAGGGACTGATTCACGATTTTCCCCCGAAATTTTGTTTTTTACTTTTAATGATCAAAATCTATAGTCTAATGTGTTTAAAAGATTTCACATAAAAATCAAGGTTATATATTATCACAGAAGCTCATATTAGAGAGTTTATTATTTGTTTTGTAAACAAAGATTGCGGTATGTTATTGTTTACGAAATTTTCCTAAGAAATGGATATCGATCTAAGTTTATTATATCTTTCATATTTCAAGCATTCTTTGGGTAAAATGTGTCATCTAAAAGTTAAAATTTGTGATTATGCAAAATTAAGATGCTTTATATTACAAAATTAACATTTCACTGGTTTGTTTGTATACATGAAAAGACTCGAGTCTTTGTTTACATAACACAGATTTAGGGCTAAAATATTGCTTTTATTCTTGCATTCAGAAGGTCAATATTTTGACTGTCAACATTAAATCGGTTATATCTTTAATGTTTAACATCAAAAATGAAAAAAAAAAATTTTTCAAAAATCGTGAACCAGTCTCTTTAAGAATTGATCATTTTAATAAGTTTTTATGCATTTTTATCATTCTTTTTAATGAAAATGTGCGATTTTCTTCTGTTTACATATATATGTTTGACATCTTTAAAAAGGTGGTAACATTCATATTTTCTCTGGTTATTGATAAAATTAAACTATATGAAGTGGAAATTGATACTGTTTTCCCATTTTGAACCATTACTATTGATAATCCATACGGGGATGGACCTACCTTCAATATAGATTCTCGCGTTTATAGATCATGATCAAATTGGTTTATTGTTATTCCGGGAATCGGACGTAGGGGCCTAATTGATGCCTTGTATGTTTTCACAGCGAAGGGATAATACAAATTTAAGCACAGAGACGTCTGGTAATCATAATAAATGTTTTCATCAGAGTTAGATTAGTTTTGTTAAAGATTTTTGCAATACCACAGACATTAGACCAATTTTTACATAAAAATTAAACTAAATTTGATTTCCGTAAATCTCAATTATGATCGATTTTTCTGAACAGATGCACTATATGGATTTGAATGAACAACTGTAGACTGCACCTGCATGTATTTATAGACAGGGTGTTTGGTTTACAATTCACTGTAGTTTAGGGATGTTAGTAACATTTTCAACTACAATAATACTAAATACATATATCTAGCAGTTGAATTATATGGTTTTCAGTTCACAGTAGATTGCAGATTCAGTTCACAGACCCGTTAAGTAGCCTATATGCTATATTTAACATTCGTATTGGGTAATTGATGGTTATAAAATAGATAATTAGGGAATGACTATATTCTCATTTGTTATTTTTGACCGTTAATGCTGATTTAAGGAAAGCAAACTGAATTTGACCTGCGATGCCTTTTGCGGAGGCGGTAAAATGGATGTTTGTGATCAGTGTAATGGTCGCAAATAATAACGGAGAAGATCTATTCCCGTTTGTCGTCCTGTTCCGTTGTTTTGTCAAAGTCAAAATGCAGATTACGAAATAGTTGCATTATATAAAATATATTTTAATATTAATATATGATATAGTATTGTAACATGTAACTATTACAGGTTTCAATGTCACGGTCTTCCTTACGATACAATACGCATTACGATGCAATCTAATTAAAATTAGATCCGCTCGCACACTCGCATACATAACTATCTAATTAAAATTATGCGAGTACGCGAGCGGATCTAACATCTAATTTTAATTAGATTGATTACGATACAACGGGTAATATCATATGAAGTGTATCACTATTCAATTTCCATGACTTTTTCTTTCTGGCTCTTTTGGTTTTTTTAGGGGGGTGGGGCGGGGTGTAGTTTATTTTTTGTAGTGGTAGCACTTTTTGCATTATTTCCATTTATAACTACTTTATTAGCATGTGGTTTATCAACTGTTGAGAAGTTTTTAAATAATGAAATTACAAGAGTAATAGGGGTTTAAGATACACCTTTTTAAAAATATTACACACTCAGAACCATTCCAGATTAATGAGAAATATAAGTTAACAACTGTGTCATGAGAAGATACTGACGATACGTTACGCATTTCATTTAGATCAATTAATCAATCTATTTTTTACTTTCTTGCAATACAAAGCAAAGCATTGGAAAGGATATTGATAAAGATATTACAAAATTAAAGCAAACATGAGTGAAAAAGTTACCAAAACGAAACAAAAAAGGTTTTTAAACCTGGAGGACTCTCTCCAGAATAATTTTTTATATATATAAATTTACATAATCTGCTTAATGTGTTTCTCTTAGTCACATTAAATAGTTGATTAAACTTGTGTAATGATACCTTGAAACATTGATATACATGTACCTAGATTGTTTTACAGAAACATCAATTCAATTAAATATAGAATGAAATTCATCACTAATCTCATTTCTGTTACATAATTGACAAATTCTACATTTTCAAGGCATGTCTTTCCATCTCGCTGCGTCCATAGGTTATCTTGCATTTATGGATCGCCAAATTAACATAAACTCAAATAATTGAAGATATCTTCAATTATTTGAAGATATCATCAATTCAATTATTGCTCTCATCAAATGAATTAATGCGCGCTTCAAATCAATTATTGCTTTCATCAATTGAATTAATACGCGCATCAACTGAATTAATGAGAGCAATAATTGATTTAATGCACAAATTGATTCAATTATTGCTCTCTTCAATTCAATTGATGAGAGCATCAACTGAATTAATGAGAGCAGTAATAAATTTGATGCGCGCATTAATTCAAGAGCATCAATTTCGTAGAAATATTGCTTGCAATAATTAATTTAGAGCTCGGTATAAATAATTTGACGATCTCCTTAATTCAATTGAAGATATCTTTAATTATTTACAATGCTTTTGTATAATGAATTAATGCGCACATCAATTCTTTTAAAGAGAGCAACAATTCAATTAAAGAGATCATTAATTCAATTGTGGATATGTTCAATTGAAGATATCTTTAATTATATAGTTGCTCTCTCTAAAAAGAATTATAGCTCTCTTCAAATGAATTAAATATATCATTAATTCAATTGAAGAGAGCAATAATTGAATTAATGCACGCATTAAATCAATTATTGCTCTCATCAAATGAATTAATGCGCGCATCAATTCAATTATTGCTCTCATCAATTGATTTAATGCGTGCATTATATCAATTATTGCTCTCTTCAATGGAATTGTAGCGCGCATCAATTCAATTGTTGATATCATTAATTCAATTGAAGAGATTATTAATTCGATTAAAGCGTGAAGAATTAATGATATCATCAATTCAAATTAATGCGCGAAATAATTCAGAATTGAAGATATCATTAATTATTTGAAGATATCTTTAATTAAATTGTTGCGCGAATCAAATGAATTGATATCTTCAAATAATTGAAGATATCTTCAATTACATAATGTATTTGAGTTTATGTTAATTTGGCGCTCCATATGCATTACCAGTTCTTAATTCACAAAAATATTTGAAATGTTTTTTCAGGTAATCCAAGTCAGTACTTTTCAGTATAGACTGTATATTTAAAAAATCCAGTAATTACCTCCCTTTGAGGAATGATACATATCGCTAGTCCAACTTTGTTTGAACTATTCATACAAGGTGTGAATTTTTATTTATTTTTTAAGTTGCTGATAGAAGGTTTAAGTTCGCGACACCACTGTATTAACCTATGATAGGCGAAAATGGCGAGTCATACAAAAATAAAATCTCAAAACAATTAACTGATATTGATGAAACCTGATGGTGGTTGAAATAATCCAGACCATTAAAGAATTAGATATCTTTCGATGTAGTATGTGATGCGGGAACTATTTTCCAGGCGTTGACAAAAGTGTAAGTGAAGCTTGCGTAACGCGCCCTCTGGTGAAAGAATGGGGAAATGGCTCGTAAAAAAAACACCATTGTATGTAGGCCCCGATAACGATATAACGATTTTAACGGTGAAAATGTGATTCGCCTCCAGTGTATTACCGACTACGGGGACAAATACGATAGAGAGAAACATCTATTTGCTGTCGTTTATGTTCGTATTTTTAATATCATTTTTAATATCAGCTATCTTACTGTGGTCTGTTTTATATTTAGTGGAATAAAACGCTCTGTTCGAGATATGGCCATGTATAGTGTTCATTGATATTTTTATGGATGTTTTTTTTTTTCCTTTGCAGCTTTGGCACCGATAGTTTGGTATAGTTTCTTTGCTATCGGCCACAAACCCGTTTACTGCAGGCGACGCTATTTTAAACGCGTGACTCATTGTTACGGTATGGTGACGTATTATTTTCGACTTTACGGAAAGGCTTGCGTTATTTCTATCAAGTGAGGGCGAATTTCCGAGGTTGTTGAATCTCAGCCAATCGGAAAGCACGGACTTATTCGATCAAATAATCGAAGTATTGAAAGTACTAAAACAATGTTAGGAACGACACAAAAGTCGAAAAGAATACTATAAACCGTGTATCTATTCTGTTTAATACTTATGCTAAGTACTGAGGAAAAATTTGTGCCTTGAAGTAGAAAAAAAAACCAAGAAGCAGATAAAAATCTAAGTTTGAAACTTTACATACTGTCAATAAAACACTATTACAGTCTGGAATAATGTTAATCCGAGATTCCTCTGACTCTTACCCCCGCTTTTATATTTGACATGTGCGAGGATTCAGTTATCGGAAGATTATTCTACAAATACATCATGATTAATACGATGCTATCGCCGTTTAAACGATGGAATTTTGTGTTTACATGTGCTGACGTCATGCGCAAAGAAATCAAATGGCGAGGCGGCGACCTAATTCAAGTGATGCTCCATTTGTCGGTGTTAGGGCCGTTTAAACGGCGATAGCATCGTATTAATCATGATGTATTTGTAGAATAATCTTCCGATAACTGAATCCTCGCGTCTTGGAAGATGGGTCCGCGAAATAAAGTTGTAAGAGGTAGGTAAAGCAGCGACACCAGCTGGTGTCGCTGAATTCCCACTTTTCAGTATGGAGTCCGCTCTGACTCTCCCCCGCAGAAGTCACAAAATAAAAGCGGGGTTAAGAGTCAGAGGAATCTCGGATTAGAATAATGTTTACTTCGCCATGACGTCCATGAGGATCAAATGAATTTTGAATCCATGATAGATAAAGTAGCTGAACTGCTACTGTATGTAAAAATTGCACCAAATCCTGTTGACTAATTTGCAGAACAGAGATATGAGGTAGAAGTAAGAGGGGGGGGGGGGGAGCATTGTCTTCTGAACCATCAATCATATCACCCGAGTAAACATTCAAAACATGTGTCAAGTAATGCTGAAGGTAGGAATGATGAGGCAATTCAAAGATATGAATCACCTTCTTAAAGCAAAAAATAAATAAACTAATAAAATGATATCTCTTGGAATTCACGCTCCTAGTGATTTTTCAATAACCTCTTTATGAGCATACAGACAAGTGAATTTGCTACACATTGTCTACCTCCGTTTCCTTCAGAAAAAAAATTGGATTCCTGGTGAATCTTAGCAGTTTCATATTTCTCTATAGAAATATAATTTTTTCGTATTCTCTTCTTGGATTTTTGTTGTTCTTCTGTCTATAATTACAACCAAGTTTACTTTTCACGTCATTTACTCTTCGTTTTGAGGGTGTTATTTTAAACACTTAAAATACCACCTGAACTGTCTTAGCAAATGGAAAACTGGCTCGAGTTATCACCATGTTAATTTTATAATAAAAATTATGATAACGGACCTCCTTTGCTATTGAATTTGATTGTACTCATCAGGGCTCTTTGGTGAGATTTCTCAAATTCCAAGTGATTGTTTCTACGCATGATAATTTTTAAAAGATTAGCTACATATAGTCAAAACAAATACTGCACAAAATATTTTAAAACAAAAACTAGATGTACCACCCCTTTCAAATATTGCACTCTAGCAAACCAAAGAAATGTCATCTCTTGTATTGTTCATCTCTTAATTGCAAATCATAGATTGTGTCACCTTTACATTAATTGTCAGTCTCTTGCAAATCATAAAATAATGTCAACTCTTGAATTATTCAACTCCTGCAATTTATGTTTCATCACATGGATTCTTCAACTCTTACAAATCATATTAATGATTCGTCCTGGAATTGTTCAACTCTTGCAAATCATATTGTTTCACCCCATGAATTGTTCAACTCTTACAAATCATATTAATGTTTCATCCCTTGAATTTTGCAACTCTTCCAATAATCTCGGCTGAGATTTGGTTTGGCGGGTGTTGCTAAAACGCAGAACGGAAAACGGAACGGAAGACGGAAAATATTTTATGCAATAATGTTATGAGGAGGTCAGCATTTTGTAAAATCAAAAGGCTTATTATGAATAAGGGAAGCAGAAAGTACAGAGAGAACAGGAAGTCATCCTCAGAATCCAGTATTTCATATTAATACCTCATACTAATGCATTATTATGTATTTTAAAACAGTGTATTTTGTGGATGATTGTACCAACAGGTGCTAGCTTAATATTTTACATAGTAAGTTTTGATAAAAATATTAAGCAATCGCCTGTTTTTACCATCCCTTTTCCTGGCTTTGACATACCCCCTCACCCACCCTAGATTGTGACGGTATGTTGTTTCAGAAATGAAGAAGAAAAATAAGATAAACATACTGAAAAAGACTTGAATTTTAATTGAACCCCTTTCAAATTCTATTACTTTATTCTGGCTGATTTTATGAGCCTATCCAAAGAATAAAAGTCCCCCCCCCCCTGAAAACAACATTGTAAAAGATAAAATAATTTTTTGAACAATTTCCCCAAACATCGCCTTTTTAAATCAAACGTGCTTTTAAAGATATGTTTAAGATAAATGAATTTGAATTTAGTTTTACATCTGTTACAATATACATTTATGTATCACATCAAATTTGAAAGCGCACGGGTCCGGTGTGGAAAAAAGGTTTGCCTCATTTGGGATGAATCTATGTGAAAGTTCGTACATATACCGATATCCTGCGGGAAAGTGTTGAAACTAAAGAGATACAACAAACAAGACAGATTTAAACAGAACCAATGTAAATTAGGGTGAAGTTTATGACCCATATAGTAAGAGGAATTTTAACAGATTTATTTCATAATATATGAAATAGCTAAAAGGCTAACACAGAATTTATGCTTGGGTGGATCTAAAAGTAATCTCATTATTAATATAAATGCTAAGCTATACAAGTACATGTATTTAGTTTAGAAATGAACTGCCAGAAGTCCTCCCTATTTAGGATTGTAGTGCTGTGGTCACTAATTGTCTGCTAGTTAACAAATGATAAATCAAACACAAGATGTTTATACTTGTTGACTAAGATCATGAATTATCACGTTGTTTTATGCATATCACACTTCCTGTACAGATACATACACGGTATTCTGTGTAAATACATAAATGTACATGTGCGTTAATGACGTTTTGCCACGGGGGGGGGGGGGTATATAAACCACGTGTGTTCTTTTCATTTTCTACCCACAGGTGTCACTGCTCGCAAACACCTCTGTCAATGCCAAAATTTCAAAATTCTTGTAAAACGCTTTGTAAATTTTTATACAAACAGACAAACATTTAACTTAATTCGCTTAATCAATTTATGATGCAAAATTTTAAGAGTTGTTGTATCGCTTGTAAACAATATCCAAATTGTTGATTTTAATCAAAATGAATCATTTCCCACCGATTTTTGGCGTTTTCTTATTTACATTAATCATTCTAATTCCTAAATTCCGTTCCGTTCCATTTTCCGTTCCGCGTTTTAGCAACGCCCCGGTTTGGCTGAATATTTTGAAAGAGTCACTAAATTTTCCCGTTCGCCACCCAGAGTTCCGTGCGCTCCTTGCACTACACCTCTGTCAACGGCTTTTTACAGAAATCTTGTAAAAGTTTCTAATATCCTACATTATGTTTTGGACTAAATATTTAGTCATATTATGAAATGTTTTTGTTGTAATTAAATTGATGCTTTCTGTAAATTGTTTAAAATCGCCGAGTTTTTTAAATCCTAAATTTGGAACTACTTCGTAATATGCGTATGAATGTAGAGCATCCACGTGGTGGAAATTTAAATGTAAACATGGAATCAAAAGTAAGAAAGGCTGTAAAAATATGATAAAACTTGTAAATAAGAGACAAACAGCCAAATGGTAAATATGTACTTATTAAAGTGCCAGTGGGCTATGAAAAGAGCCTGATGCATCACATGTTGCCAGAACTTTTAAAGGGAAAGGAAAACGAGAATGATTGTTTATGTCATGTGTCACGTGATTCCAAGTGTTGACAGAGGTGTATGTGAAGCTTGCGTAACGCGCCCTCTGGTGAGAGAATGTAAATTTTCCGTTCAAATGATGACTTCCATGGCACAATATTTTATCTCCTGAAATTGAAGAGTTCCTATAGTCTGTATTATCTGGTTACTGATATATTGTATCTCCACATACCGTCGATACACAGGCACTCGACGTTTTAAATATCTATAATAAAAAAAATTGTCTTCCTGTAAACATAATATTCATGTTGCAGGGGTGGTGGTTTGTAAATGTATAAATAACCAACTCCTGGCTTAGGGTTCACAATGCAGTCATTTATTGTACGGTAAAACGAATAAGGATGATGACGATGATTACATAATGTTGATTACAAAAATAAATGGCCCTAAAAGACAAAATAGTAACAATGAATATCACAGCGATTTACAATCAATAGAGAGTACATTTCAACCTTAAGAGTTATCTCCCTTAATTCAAATATCGTAAAATATACTTTACTCAAATATTTATAGTTGCATTACAAATAATGTAACACTATGAAATTACATGTTTTAAATATAATAAAAGGTAATATCTTATAATTACCTATCTATGGGACAAGGCCCAATGCATGCAAACATCAAAATGCTGCCTGGATGCTTCTAATCTATTTATAACAAATATATCATTACAGTACTATATACACTATAATAACTATAGATATAATATAAACATATACTGAGAGGAAATAACTTTAAATTGATATTTACTGTTCTTCATAATATTTAAACTTTCACTCTTCTCTCAAACAGTGATATTAGTTATATATACATATTATGAAGATAAATGTTAATAAAATTAGTACTTACTGTCAGGTCTGGATTTGAAGGTCTAATAATGTCTTTGTCAAAACCAAAATGCCAAATCAGCAAAAAGATACAAAAACTGCTTAAAAGCAAGCCACGACCAACCTGACCAAAAACTCTCTAGATTCTAACTGAATAAAACTCAGTTCTATAGCCAATGAAATACCAAGACCTGTGAACCTTTTCACTCACCTATTACACTAAGTAGATAAAGGGGTGGATCTGGGAATTTGACTTAAATCATAAAATGCGCTTTTAATTCCATATGCACTATTCATGTTTATTAAAATATGGTATCATATAATATATACAAGGTAAAACACACTGCTACATTCACAAGGTATATCACGCCGCCATCTTGGTTTTCTTTTTTACCAGCTGCATCACTTAAAAAAATCGGCGAAAAGTTCGATATAATATGATAATTAGACCCCTACCGTTTAGAAGGAACTCTGTCAAGGTCTTACCTCTCGCATCGTCATGGTGAACTGGAAATAAAGTCCATTTATCGGCTATAATCAACCGTCAAACATCATCTACTGCTTCTCAAATGCGAAAAAAATCGTTAAAAGGTGGCCGGAAGTTGACATAATTATGCAAATGAGAATTCCCTTGCTAATGTACCCTCTGACGATTGTGCCGGGGGAGGGGGACTGAATGCAGGGTAGTTGCAGTCCTGCAAACAATAAAACTCGGGCACAGTTGTGTGGTTTCGGAACAGGCTGGCACGGGAAAGAGGGTGTTGCACCGAAGCGGGAATTTTCCCTAATCGGAGCTCTGTGCCAGTACTTGTGACGTAGAACTGACCTTCATTCATATTTATACTCATTGCGTATTTGCCATTTAAAAATACCTGAAGGATTCCCCAGTACAAGGGACAAGCCTAAAACATTTGATGTGTCAATACATTACACATGTACATGAAGTCTAAAGATAATTTTTGAAATCGTGAAAATTAAATTGTCTTTTTTCTTCTGAGTATCAGATACAATGTATACGGTTACATGTTACGAGTGTATCAAATATTTAATATTCTACACTACTACAGTCCGGTAGCTCTTATACTCGTATGTATTATTTTCTACAACCAACAATTGGCAACTGTACATGACTCTGACCACAAAACAAAATATGGGAATTTGATACGCATTAATAAAGTTCAGCATTATTCGAAGTCATGCACCTGTAAAATTGATTCAATTTGCTACTGGAATACATATAAACTCAAACTGTTTAACGGTTATTTACCTTGTATGGCCTTAAAATTTTTCTTCCGAAGCTTTGCATAGTTCACAACGGTTTTTCGTAAAAGGCACCATGCCTTTGTCAGCAACTTTCATTCAGAAAAACATACAAGTTCTCGTTAGTAACCTTGACTATTAAAACACAGGTATTGTATGCTGTATTCGGTGTGTTTGTTGAGAGTCCTATTCACAAACTAAACAGTGTCCAGGTTGGAAGCTTATTTCAAACTCGGCACATTGTAATAAACAGAGATTTGACATGAAACATATATAAAAACTAGAAGCGTGGGCATAATCATGTTATTCGCTCCGTGCAGCGAATTAGTTTGAAATGTTTGGTTTATAAGTGTTAACTATTGACTTTTTATAATCATGCTATTTATTCCGTTTATGCAAGCAAAAATCATTCATTCACATTTACGGAATAAGTAATTTAAATAAATAATTAAGTACGTATACGTAGAATACATGCTCATTCGCTCCGCGGAGCGAATAACATGATTATGCCGTCGAACCCGGTCGTTTTAAAAATAGAAAACATCTTTACATAAAAGAGTCTACGACCTTATCCACTGGAACACGCAGTAGACCTTACATTACTACGGAAAATTAACGTACAGATGAAGTTGAAAATAATACCAGTGAAGCCGTTTCGATTTTTTAAAATTTACAAAAAAAAATGCCCTCGTGAAACAAAGTTTCAAAGAGACAGTTTTTCAAAGGAAAACACGAAGAACATGTTCATGCTAAATTTATTTTGTTTCACGGAGGCAGTTTTTCTGAAATTCGGGGATACTCCTCCATTTTAACGCTAAAAATCACATAAATCGCTTAATGCTTGATTTAAACTCGAAATATTTTGGCTAATTTTGTCAATACACGTCTTTTAAACTTATTTTCAAAAATTATTGAATCAAGAGATACGTTCCAATTTATCATATATTTGAATAACCTAATTTTTTCGATTTTTCATGCAACACCTTTAGGGAAATTAACATGAGACGTGCAACACCTTCTTTAGTAAATCTATCACATTACCAAAATAACATTGGAAATGTTCATAACCCCCCCCACCCCACCCACGTTTTGTCACCCATTGTGACAACACTGAAAATTCACAGATAAGAAGGACAGGACATTTGGATGTATAGATGTCACTGTGTACGTTTGAGAGTATACCCACGTGTAGGCGCGCGCGTGTGTGTGTGTGTGAATTCAATTTTGAAGTTTTCTTATAACGTTATGACATTTGCTTTCAACTAGGCTAATTTTAATACAACGGATGCATGAATAAGTGAAGTTATCATGTTTAACTTTGTAAAAAAATAAATAAAGTATATATTAATAGAATAGTGTTCAAGATCTATTACCTCGCTCTCTGAACATATACATGTACTGCTAATTATAATATTTACTATTTTTAATTTTATCGACCAATGAAAAAAGGGCTATCCCAAAATTATGTCAACATACGTCCACCTTTCAGCGATTTCTCGCATTTGAGAAGCAGTAGACGGTGTTTGACGGTTGATTATAGCCGATAAATGGACTTTATTTCCAGTTCACCATGACGATGCGAGAGGTAAGACCTTGACAGAGTTGCTTCTAAACGGTAGGGGTCTTATTACGCAAGATCGTAAATACCGAGTTAGCGGAACTCTCTTGTAAAGAAGTCCGGAAAAGCGTCTCGATCTTGGGCATTTTTTGTTTATTTAAAACATGGCATCGGAAGACGATTTATCCTCCATATGCTTTCCACAATTAAAAGCATTTTTAAATGAAAGGTGTGTAAAAACGTCTGGATACAGGAAATTCTGAATTTAGCTCGCGAAGCTATATATTTTGACGCAAGCTCTTCTTGGCTTTGGGAATTTTCTGGCTGACAGCAGTGGGAAAAAATCCACCACATTTCCATTAAAATATATCAGTTGTGGATATTTCTGCGTATTATATTTCTTTCTTGAATCATTACTGCAATGCAATGATAGTACACCATTGTTAAAATCGGGTGAATCGATCACGACAAAAGTTGCGGAACTGGTATTATTTACCAACATGCCCAAATTCTCGCATACTCTGGGTGTCGCGAGACTTTGAAAGGGGAAAGTAAAATTTAAAACCAAGACGGAAAAAGTAGTCGCGATCTTGCGTATTATCATATTATATCGAACTTTTCTCCGAAATTTTCAAGCGATGCAGCTGGTAAAAAAGAAAACCAAGATGGCGGCGTGATATACCTTGTGAATATTATGTTTACAGGAAGACAATTTTTTTATTATAGATATTTAAAACGTCGAGTGCCTGTGCGTCGATATTTAAAAAATATTGCGCCATGAAAGTCATCATTTGTACGGAAAATAGTGATACAGTAACCCCTTGCTTGTCGTAAGAGGCGACTAAATAGGGCGGTCCTTCGGATGAGACCGCAAAAAACCGAGGTCCCGTGTCATATCAGGTGTGGCACGATAAAGATCCCTCCCTGCGCAATGGCCATAAGCGCCGAGCATAGGCCTAAATTTGTAGTCCTTCACCGGCAGTGGTGACGTCTCCATATGATTGAAATATTCTCGAGAGAGACGTTAAACAATATACAATCAATCAGTCAGATTTGGTTTGATAGTCAAGTAACTTATTTGAAGCGAACAGCAGTGCCAACTAAGTGCACATTAATTACTAGATCTGGCCGAAGCTGAAAGTAAATTTCCAGACATGAATTATGACGGACTGCTACGAGATTCGGTGAAGGCATCAGTCCAAATATAGAACTGTATTCTGGTCGTGCATTAATGATTCTTAGAACTACAACATTACTCTTTAACTTTTAACATTAATGATTCTTAGAACTACAACATTACTCTTTAACTTTTAACATTAATGATTCTTAGAACTACAACATTACTCTTTAACTTTTAACATTAATGATTCTTAGAACTACAACATTACTCTTTAACTTTTAACATTTTTCTCAAAACACTGTACAATTTCATAACATGTACACACCACAAACTGAACTGTGTTATTTTTTTTTTTTTTACCAACTCTACAACATTTGCTCCAGTACCAAGCTATGCTAACATAGATTGCAAAAAATGACATTCAATGATATTAATAAGATTTCTTTAAAACTCTGCTTCCTAAAGAACCAATATTTTGCCAATTATTTTTCTTGATATACTTTTTAAAGATGTGTTCTTAGTTCTTACACATTATAAGTTAAAAGCAACCTGAGCACAATGTCGCTCTGGACAATCAACACAAACCGCAATAGGTAACGTTTATATAATATGGACGTAACCTACTTCAAATTGGTCATTTCAACTTTCAAATGACCTCAATATATATCATATCTAGTTTTCGTTACCAAGAACCTTTAACTAATGGAATAATTGAAAGGAAAGTTATCTTTGATTTAAAGTCAATGTAATGAACAGTGATCACTCTCATAAATCCCAAAAGTGAATGTAATGAACAGTGATCACTCTCATAAATCCCATAGAAATACAAAATTAAGAGTAGAATAATCATGGACCTTGGACAAATCAGGGGTGGGATCAGGTGCCTATGAGGAGTAAGCATCCCTTGTTGACCGGTCATACTCGTCGTGAGCTCTCTATCTTGATCAGGTAACGGAGAAACACGTAGTCCAAATCAGTATGTAAAAAACGATCTAACAATTGGGTCGAGGCCTCTGCTGGTGGACTGTTAGTCCCCGAGGGTCTCTACAGCCCAGTAGCGAAGTACTTCGTTACTAGCTTGAAAATACGGATGTATATTTAATTGCTGTTATAAAATTTAGAAATTCATTTCAAAATTAAGGATTATCTCCCTCATGCATAGCTCTTATCCTTGGACGAATTTGGCTCCACTTTTTTGGCACGCTGTTTTTGGTTATATTTAGCTCTAAAGCTTCATAGTTATTTCGGATTTCAAACATTTCGGTTGAGCATCACTGAAGAGACATTATTTGTCGAAATGCGCATCTGGTGCATCAAAATTGGTACCGTATAAGTTTTACATGAAACACATTAGACAGCATTCGATCTAAGGACAGGTTGTATTTGCTAATAAGATAATTTTAACGACCATTAGATTTGCGGAATGCTGACCTAAAACAAGACTATTGAAATCTCTGTAACATCAACTTATTTGGCGGTAGCTTGCCGCGATTTAAAATTGATCATACGCAGAACATGTTCTCGCGCATCGAATCGGTTTAGAGACGTACACACTATATGACGATAACTTCAAAAATCATCTAGAACTATTAGCGATTTTTGGCGTGGACTATGGTTGCAAACACTACAGCGAGGTGTAAACGTCTAGCAATGTATCATGTAGTACTACTTAGCTGTGTACTAAATTACATCTCAGCAAACACCACAGCGAGGTGTAAAGTCTAGCGATGTATCATGTAGTACTACTTAGCTGTGTACTAAATTACATTGTATCTCAGCAAATAGTGTTCTTCCCTTATACACGTAGCTACCGAAATTCTAAACTGTGCGTGACTCGGGAATATTGGACGTGGGTGGGGGTGGGGGTGGGAGTATGCTTTTATTTCCGATAGGAGTTTTTAAACTGATTAACATTTTCCTGACGGAAGCGCGGGAACAGTGTTTCTTCCCAGAAACTTCTTCGAGAGAGCAATTTAAACAATATATGTGTAGTTACTAATTGTCGGTTGAATACCTTCATTGGTTTATGTATACTAACTCATAAAACAATGCTGTTAAACTGAGTTTTACTCTTAGTTAGAAAATATCGAGTTTTGGAAGAAACCATTACATTTCCACATGACCTCTATCTTTAGAGCGCACAGATAAAATTTATAACAAATCAGAAATCGGAAATTTTCTACCTCACTTTGAAAATTAGCAGGGGCAATTTTTTATCGGATCTCAGTATACTGAAGTTGTCTTTCATTATTTGATGGGAGATGAACTGTAAAATTCGTAATGTTTAAGAAAATGAGTAAAATGAAAATTGTAGTAAATCGGCGGACAGTTATCTTAAATTGGACGCTGGTTAAACGAGGTTGATTACGTCACCTGGTATAAGCATCGCTTTAATCATGGAAACTTTATTGTCATGTGCTACATCGTACTGTTTTAAATATAGTTAGATACTCTCAAAATCCAAGAATTCACGAATCAAAAGCATTTTGGTTGGAGGTTTTTCTAGTTTTGCACTGTTTGATGGGTGATGTTTTGGTTGGAGGTTTTTCTAGTTGTGCACTGTTTGATGGGTGATGTTTTGGTTGGAGGTTTTTCTAGTTGTGCACTGTTTGATGGGTGATGTTTTGGTTGGAGGTTTTTCTAGTTGTGCACTGTTTGATGGGTGATGTTTTGGTTGGAGGGTTTTCTAGTTGTGCACTGTTTGATGGGTGATGTTTTGGTTGGAGGGTTTTCTAGTTGTGCACTGTTTGATGGGTGATGTTTTGGTTGGAGGTTTTTCTAGTTGTGCACTGTTTGATGGGTGATGTTTTGGTTGGAGGGTTTTCTAGTTGTGCACTGTTTGATGGGTGATGTTTTGGTTGGAGGTTTTTCTAGTTGTGCACTGTTTGATGGGTGATGTTTTGGTTGGAGGTTTTTCTAGTTGTGCACTGTTTGATGGGTGATGTTTTGGTTGGAGGTTTTTCTAGTTGTGCACCGTTTGATGGGTGATGTTTTGGTTGGAGGTTTTTCTAGTTGTGCACCGTTTGATGGGTGATGTTTTGGTTGGAGGGTTTTCTAGTTGTGCACTGTTTGATGGGTGATGTTTTGGTTGGAGGTTTTTCTAGTTGTGCACTGTTTGATGGGTGATGTTTTGGTTGGAGGTTTTTCTAGTTTGGTGTATCTATATCACGCGTTTGAAAGTTTCTATGACATTAATCATATCAAATTAATGTGTAAACACCATGTACTTTTACTTACAATTTCTGATAGATCTAGAGATTTGACACCAGCTGTGTACTACTATATGGCGTAATGTACTGCATAGTTCAAATATCCGTAGTTTATTTCTCGTTAGTATACCGATAAATGTGTTGATGATTACGATGAAAAATTGGGATATGATAGTGTATATATTGACTATCCAATTTCGAATTAACAAAACATCCCAAGAAAATGCTGATGTTTTACACAAGCGGCTGTAGCAAATTTTAAAATGACGTTAGTATATGAAGCGACCCGTCGTACAAAAATCACATTTGTACCGGCACGTAGAATCTCGCCCCTTTTTGACAGTGATTGTTTAACAACGATCATTTTCTGTTATTTTCAAATGCAAAGAAAGATATTTTGGTGGCTCCCCCCACCCTCACTATTTTTGATAGTGAATGCTTGAAAGATATGAATTAAACCTATAGCGAAGGATGAGTGTTGCCCCCCCCCCCCCCCCCCCCCCTTTCTCGATTTAAGAAATCGAAGACTAGGAAATTAGTTTTACGTTTTAAACGATATTAGTTGATAAAGAAAATATATTCTCCCCTATCGTTTTTTGTTGTTGTTGCTTTTGTTTTGTTTTGATTTATTTGACAATTCAACTTCCGACCCCCCCCCCCCCTAAAAAAAGATACTACGTGCCTGATTAATATATGTTAACCACATAATTTCATATGTAACATATTGTATCAATCTAAATAAATACAGTGGCGGATCTAGAAGAGGGTTACGGGTATTGCAACTTCCCTTTAGTTGCACATTTTAAACAAATATGGTCAATCTATCCCCCCTCTTTTTTTTGCCGGGTTACTAGTACCTTAATGCCATATTGTCAAAAATTTGAGTTGAGTTAGAGATGAAGGAATGAAATATTCGACTCCACTAAGTTAGTCCCTCATGTTCGACAATTCCTCAAATAGTGACCACTATATGAAGAGTGGAAGCCTGGGGTAACTGGTACTGTGTATGACGCTAGAGGGCGCATCGATATTTAGCTATTATTGTTCCTACTCATCAGAAATATATACCAGACTTATTTGTACAAAATGCATATTAGTCGAATTAGGCTATCCTCTCACAATCTTCAAATTGAAACAAGCCGCCATGACGATAATAAATATAGAGAATGTAAATAACTAAAAGATCGAATACCACTTTGTATTAATTTGTCCTCATTATGAGGAACTTCGCCATAGATATGTTTAAAAAAAAGTTTTACAGGTAAAAACCACTTGCCTTCATATTTGTACAATTATTAAGTGTTCGTAATGTCCATGAACTTTGTAATTTAGGCAAATCTTTATGTCTTGCATTTGAGTTGCGAGAAAACATTCTTATCTACTAAATGATATATGATATATATGTTTAGATTTGTACTCCGCCATACTTTGTCATCTTTCCTATGTAGTTTATGCACATGTAACATTGGTGTGAAGAGATGTATATCTTAAGTATTTAAAAAAAAAAATTCATTTAGGAATATTTCATTAATTTTAGCTATTTCATTATCATAAAATACATGATAGAATAATGCACACACTATGTTGTTCGTGACCTCAGTGAGATTAGTTGTGGTTGGATATTTGGACTGATGCCTGTTCCATACCTCACACCAGTATCACACAAAGTGATTCGGGAAATCTTGCCTGGACTTCGGCCGCTAAATGCAAATAAAATGGGTTAAACTGAATTTCTCACCCACTTTAACTTTTCTCCTTAGATATCCCATCAAATTTTATATCACTATGGAACTTTTATTTCTTACCTTTACATAGTGTAAATCCCACGAGTTCATAATATGTTTTAAAACTACAGGGAATGATATTCACTATAGGATTAAACATTCTTTTTCGAAGAATTTATCGATGTGTAAACTTTGGACATTTTACTCACAAACTGAATAACAGTGCGAAGCACTTTTATGTTAAGTTTGTGAGTAAAATGTCCGGAGTTTACACATCTATAAATTCTTCAAAAAGAATGGTTGATTCTTATAATTCCAATTCATTCACTTTATTAACAATTGCAAAAATTTGAATAGTTTCCCCGCACTATGTTATTTGTTTTCATGCATGTAAGAATACATCGCGTTTTCGGATTTATTGATGTGTAAACTCTTGTTCAGCTTTATTTTTGTCCAATCAAAACAATTGTAATAAATAACATTGGAATTATTACGTTGTAAATGTAAAGTCATTATAAACGTATTTGCTGTAACCGTTTTTTACTGTCTATGAATATTATTTTCAATGACTTTCAAATTACTTGTATTATGATATCATGGCATTTATTTTTACGGTGCTAATGATCAACATGAAACGCACGTGAAATACCCTTTCAAAGAAAATCTTTTTTACAGGCACCGGCTATCTGCAATAAACCACTGTACATGTATATGTAAGTATACCACATATAAGGCCCAATGTACTATGCATTTGCAGTGACAGATCCAGGATTTTGTCAAAGGATGGAGGGATAGGTGGGGTGGGGGTGGGGTCTGGCAGCTCCAGGGTTATGAGGCTTTTTAGATTACATGTACTTTTATAGGTAATATTAGCAATACTTTATATATACATGTACTAAATAACAACAATAATTGATTTGTTTGTCTTTATGCACTTTTTTGCATGTATAATGTTCAATCGTATATTTTTGATGTTTTACTATTTATTTATTTATTTATTTTTTTTGGTCACAAAAAGGGGCGCGGACCCCTCTGAATCCACCACTGATTTCTGATTGATTGTACACACCAATGAAATCAGTGCATGTTCTAAAGCGTAGCTGGCAAAATTTTGGTGTAGGTTGAATTTTCACCGCGTGTTCGCGACTGGACATGAAATTGAAAACTTCCTATCGTGTACGTGTCTGGAAATCAAACTATTGCAGCTTTTCTCCAAGAATAAATCGCGAGAAACATAACAGAATGAATCGAAACCTCAACGGCAATCGCCACATGATGCTCTACGGCCTTGCTATACTTGGGATGTTCCGTAGAAGATCTATCATAAATCATAAATTTCGTGTGACGTGTGGTATATACATTTGACAACCATAACAATTTACACTCGCGTGTTGAGAAGGGCTATCACGGTCCACTGGTTGAATTGTTTTTTAAAAAAAATACAAAACCTTTCCTGACAGCCTGACAAGAGTGATATGCGATATTGACATATTTTTCAGGTAGGTCCTAAACAATAAGCAGTGGCTTATTTTCAAGATTTGAGGGTACACATGTATTAATTAGACCCCCGTGTATGAAAGGTGGTATCGGTTTTGCGTTCGTTGTTTTAATTTTGACATTTTGATGTTAATTAATAGTGTGTGCCATATACCTTCAGATTGTACACCTAGTTAATGTATTCCAGGTATATGTATGTGCGTTTTGGTGTAAACAACGTACTAGATAAGTATAGTAACTGCCGTTTTGTATTAGTGTTACATGCAGCACTCTCTAATTTGCACTAATACTTGTGGGTAACGAAAGACAGTTTCATCTATAGGTGACAGAAATTAATGGCACATTGCACGGAGTGAGCATAATGGTTGTGAATTATAAAGCAACACAATATAATAAAATACACTGTTTACATCACATTTATCACATATTTAGTAAGAAATACACGATTTCTGCACGTGCGATACAGGTTATAGCACAATATTCATAATGGGTCCGGACATTTGAAGTTGGACGACAGTTACATGTATATCATTTTCCTATAAAATCGCTGATCTTTGAAAATGATATAAAATCTAAACTTCATGGAAAATATATTGTAAAATGTAAATATCAGGGAATGTAAATAAAAAAGAGAAATAAATTCAGAAAGTACGCAGGAAATCAACCAAATGAAGCAACCGATAAATAGGAAGAAGTGATGGGTGGATTCAAGTTTTCTCTGGGATATCCTTTGGGGTTGCAGAAACATATGATATTAACGAAACTGGTAACATTTTACGCAATGACGTGATGGATAAAACGCGCGAAGAAACAGTCTTTTCTGGTCGCTGTATCTGAGTAGAGCAGGTATGTTTATTTCCCGTCTTATCTCAGGGGCAAATCCAGTGACAGATTTAAGGCCCCCCCCCCCCCAACATTTTTCAAATTTAAGGTAAATCGTGGTATATTGTTTAGAAAAATGTTCTCCATGATAAAAGAAGCAATGATTTCTTCCACTCCCGGAAAAATAAATGACAAAATCTTTTGATTTCTTGAATTACTTTATAGGGATAACTTAATTTTTTCCCAAAAACCCTTAAGATTTGCGTCATTTTATTAATTTCACCTTATCAAAAATGATAGAAAATAGTACAAATGACTAAACAGGAGACATATTTCAAGCCCTATAAAATCTGTAAAATACAGGAGGTTCCGGGGTTCGCCCCCTGGGCCCCCACCAGGGCTTTGCCCTGGACCCACTGGAGGCCTCAAGGCGGCCCCTAGACCCCTGCCTCATAAAGTGGCGCCCCCGTAACCGCAATTCCGGGATCCTCCCCTGAAGTCCGTTTTGTATCCGAAACTCACGCGACTCCAAGTAGCAAAAACGAGATTAGCTCCCCTAGCGTTTCACGGCTGTTTGGCTATTTTCTTCAGTATTGCTTTTTTTTAAAAAAAAAAGATACATAACTACATTTTCAATGTTTTTGCCTTAATTAAATATCTTTAAAACTTGTCATGATAGGCATTTCCTCATGAAAGCGCTGCAGATGTAGACAATGCGCGTATAAACACAGAAGTACATGATAAATATAGTAAGTCTACCCTAATGGCTGGAAATTCCGACGAAACCGTGGTGCACACAGTCATCGCACAAGTTGACATCTGAGAATCTGGCAAGTGATGGCAGAGATATGCCACCATAAGAACACACTATACATTGTGGATGAATCTGGGGGAGCATTGTGATATAAGATTACTCTTAGTAAAAAAAAATATCCCGCTGGAAATATGAGTTCAAACTTTCTAAATAGTAATACATACGTCTCGATAAACCTACAGCAAAATGGCTATTTGTGTTTTGAAACTACGACCCTAATCTCTGTTTATTACAGAATTCAGTGTTAGAAAGTGATATATCTCTTCTTTTAAAAAAAACTTCCCCGCGGAATTCCGGGGGAATCATGATAATGTGAAGGTGTCTTTCAGATAGATTACTGAATATATCATGTGCATTTCACTAAGTTATGAAGTTATTTTTTGAAAGTGTGAAATATTCTTATTCTGTTAATTATTTCAGATGAGCTTGGTTTGAGATCATCAGGTTAGAAACAAAATCGATTACAAGTACCAATTGGCGGAATCGGTCCGAAGCAATCACTTAGCATACACAAGATACACCAGCAATGAGAAACATCGGAAAAACATAGTAGCGCAACTCCCTGCCTTCTGCCATTAAGAAAAAACAAGCAAAAGTGATCGCTTGTACCAACATTGTGTACTTTGTATCTGGTACTGAACATGAACAATTCCAGCATTTCTGAGACTACTAATTCTACTGGACACTTTCCGCGCGATACTCTAAGTTCCGAGGCCGCCGCGGTCTGTTATGCCGTCATATTTGTTTTGGCCCTTCTGGGTAACATTCTGGTCATCGCGACCCTTGTCCAGAACAAGAGAATGCGGACAGTTACCAATGTGTTTTTGTTGAATCTGGCTTTCAGCGACTTACTTCTGGCGCTATTCTGTATGCCATTTAATATCATTCCGATGCTGATGAGAAATTTTGTGTTCGGACCATCCGTGTGTTATCTTTCACGTTACTTTCAAGGTCAGTATAACCTGTGGAAAGAATATATATGTTTGAATATTCTTATAAGTTTTTTTTCCTACCCATCTATGTTCGACAAATATTATCCCCCCAAAAAACCTGTTCTATTTGTTTGTGTCTGGGACTTTGAGAAATAGTCGCCCTTGTATACACGATTTAAAAACAAGGAGTTTAAAAATAAAATCACGTGTATTCAAATGAGGGAACTATTACAATGAAGAATCGCAGAATCATGTCTTACGAAAAATGAAAATGATTTTGAATTTGAATGAGAAGCCTATAATAACTGGAGAATATAGATGTCTTTAACAGAAAACACTGATACAGTACTGGTAACCAGAATGTGTTTCCTTCCTTCATTCATTCATAATCGTTCATCCCCTCCAAAAAATACATAAACCGCCTTTTGTTCACATATTCTTCAGCTTTTTCAATTTACTATCCATTAAAACAGAATTTCTTAGGGTTTTGAAACATGGTCATTTACTTTTAAAGTTTACACTGACTATCAAAACTGATTGTGTTACTATTATTTTGGGTAGTGGCCATTCGTCATTATGTTTTGGATAGTGGCCATTCGTCATTATGCTTTGGATAGTGACCATTCGTCTCTATGTTTTTGGATAGTGACCATTCGTCTCTATGTTTTTGGGTAATGGCCATTCGTCTATATGTTTTTGGATAGTGTCCATTCGTCATTATGTTTTTGGATAGTGACCGCTATCTCCTCCGACCAGTAATGCCACAGGCTTTTAAAACATAATCACCAGACGCCAAAATTAGATAATGTCGGCGCCATTATGTAGACGTAATGTTCTTAAATTCGTTTCTATATGCATGCATCTTTTAATATCTATGCACACAATAATCAATTTATCAGCATGCTTTTATGCAATATGCTGTAATGTATTCCGTGTCAATAAGTAAATCACAAGTAACACATGAGGGATAAAATAACTGTAAAGTAGCTTTAAACAAACTTTTCTTATGAAAATAAAAAGGACAGTTATTGATTTGATGATGGGTCAAACTGATATTAGATTTCAGACACTGTAAATGAAGGAATGATAACGAAATTGAAGCGTTTGTACAACTGAGCGTCCTTGGTTACGGATAGTTTCATAGCTGGAGTCTGATGTTCCTGAAGTTGCAACTAGAAGTTCAACCATTTGCCGACATCATATATATGTCACGTGTCTGCTTGGAGTTTGCAATTTTGGGGATTGGGGCCACTAAAATTTCTCTAAAATGACCCTTAACTTTGGCTTTGTAGCAAACGATGGACGTTTTTAACCGTAAGTCATCTATATACCACTAAATCTGATGTGCACCATGTTTACACTAGAATCAGTTCAATAACCGAGAGCACAGCGAAAAGAGAAGTCCAGAAACCCCTCAAAGTCCAAAGACTATACCTCTGCTGGAACTAAGTCCAAAGACCATACCTCTGCTGGAACTAAGTTAATTGGAACAAAATTTGAAACCGACGAACGCTACAAGTGTCAGTCTTAGACCGTAAAACATAATCACCAAGGCTTTTTTATTGCTCAAGATGCCCTGCAATTGCAATGAACTTATTTGCTGATGTTCTGAAATTCAAAATTTCTTTTTTAACATCTATATGTTTAAATTCCCTGCTCTTTCATAAAGCCACCGATTTCTGACGAAAACGCGACTGACTGTTTATTGAAAACGAGAGACAGGGTATTACTTTACAATCAGTGGCGGATCCAGAAATGTTTTGACTCCATTGAGGTGAAGCCCCCTGAAACTACTGAGTTCTGACAAAATAAGACATATATCTTAGTGTTTTTGGACATACTTCTGTAACAAGAGGTCCATGGGCCACATCGCTAACATGAATTATGGTCCTGCTGTTCTTCAGCTACTGTGATTTTTAAAAGATCTTTTGCATCATGAAAAAAATGACCCCATATTGTGGTTTAAACCTAGTCCCATAGGGTCACGATATAACCATGATACAACGTCACAAGGTAAAAAAAAAATCACGGTATAGAATGTAAGGTTGTTCTATAAGGAATCTCTACACAATACATGAAATCCCAACCTTAAACAGTTCAGAGGATATTGCCTAAGTTAACTTTTCTTAAAAGTCAGTCAAAATTCAAGATCAAGGTTACAAAGTCAAAATCGTGGTACCAAAAATAAAGGTCCCGTCACCAGGAATGCATGTATGAAAGATTATCACTCACTATTCAAAAGTTATTAGCAGATCACTAGGCCTAGTTAACGTTATATTTCCGATGT
>NC_079165.1:105067142-105144642 GCF_947568905.1 Ostrea edulis
TCAATCCCCTGCATCCAAACATGATTTGTACCAAGTTGATAGTTTGATTGAAATTGGCCCAGTGATTCTTGAGAAGATTTTTATAATATGCCACAATTTTTGTTACTAATTATTGATTATTTCAACTTCAAAAAGGGCATGGCACCTCATTTAAATAAACTCTTTTCCCAAGCCTGCTTTGTGGCAAGTTTGGTTGAAATTAGCCTGATGGTTCTGGAGAAGAAGTCGAAAAGTTTGCGGACAGACTGACGCCGGACAAAAAGTGATCGGAATAGCTCACTTGAGCTTTCAGCTCAGGTGATTAGTTAGAAAGATGAAGTGAGCAAAATGTGGATCATGTTTGTGAGGAGGGAGAGTTGCGCTAGACCCACCACTGACATTCCCCTAAGAAATTTAATATTATGTCTGGGATATGATACTTTAAAATTTCAATGTTGGTTGTTTTTTTTTTTAAGTGTGTACGCATAACTTGGATAGTTTCATATCGACTAAATATAATACTGCTAAACTTCAGAGCTTTTCAAGCAACGCTATTCATTATATGAAAACTCAGGTGATCGCTTTTAATATCTCGGTTTGGTCGAAAGGTTTAATGATACTACTAAAACACGGAACAAAGAAAATATTTCAGTCATCTGGAAAAATGTAAATTTAACATTTCCAATTTACTTCCCACCAAAGAAGTGGACTTAGGCAAATTATTGATCAGATACATCTCTAAGATGATCTCTTCAGTTCTTGATTGGCGGATTTCATTCGTGACCAACAGTTCTATGGAGAGCGTCCATATTCCGCTCACAGATGAAGGTACAGCACTCTAATATCCGGTAATCCTTGCATCTATGGTGGATAATCTAAGCTTTTTCTGAGAAAACTCTTCCAACTTATTGATAGCATAAAATGTGAATGATAGTCGAAAATTCTGAGGTCATCCTTCAGTGACTCGCTATAGGCCCATTAGATTTTGCCCTATCAGTATAAAATGAAGATAAGCAGGGACAAATTACTATCAAAAGATACTTTGATCACATTGTTTAAAAGAATGTATTATGGTAACGAAAAACGAGATGCAGTTTTTGATGCAGTTCCATAGATGAGTTCTGGACAAATAAAGGGACCAAAATGATACCAGACCTCTTCCTAATCTTAGATCTCGGAATACATTTTGGGCGTTTTATCGTTTGTGATTCATAACCTTCTGAACCAAAAACTCACAGAACCCCCCCCCCCCCCCCCCCCCCCCCCAAACAACTCAAATTTAATCAAAGTACTGAAAGTATTATGTGAAAATAAAGTTTTATTAGTTGATGCTGTTCTTATTTAAAATTTGTTCTCATGAACGAACTACTTATTCAATGAAACCCATTTTGAAGCAACCCTGCAATGCGTGAATCTACTGTCCAAATACCACAGGAAAAAGGATTAAAAATCCCGATTACATACTGGTTGTTCGAGAGCATTTAGACACAAAAATAGTAAATCACTTAAAAATAAAAAGGCAAGTCACCATTATGAGGAAAAGCACTCAAAATTTGTACAGATCAATTCAGATACTGCACATGTTTAGGACGGGCGTAGAATCAATGCGTAAAAATGCCTTTCTGTGACAAGCGTTTCCGATTATATGCAGGGAGACATGTGAAAGCTGGGGGTGCTGCATAGGCGTTCCAATTACAAAATTATTTCTTTGAATAACGATATCATTCTCATTTATCAAGTGCCATATAGATTCCCATCTAGATAAGGCTGCATTGTCTGATAGCGTCGTTTTATGAGACCAAAAAGGGGGAATTGTGAAAACATTAGCTTTGATCGATTGTTTGGATATTTTAATCATGTTTAGTACTTTATTTACCCCAAAGTTTATTATCCGCAATTAAAAAAAATAATAACTGTCAACTAAATTACCAGTACGTTCCCTATGTGTATAATGTACGAATTAAAAACCAGGTAATTTACAAACGATTGTACTTAAGAAATACATGCCGTCAGGTTTTGTAAGTACTTGTATTAAACAGACGACAGGACTGGCTTTGTATGGTTAACAGTAACCCGTCAGTCGTTACAGTAGCGTCTAACTATACGGGACATTGAACGTAGATAGAAATTAATTCCATCACGCAGGCTAAAAACTCTCTGTCAGATTTTGATATGATATGAACTGTTATTTTGAAAGATGTAGCCATTGGTTTTGTGAGTGGGAAACAAACAGACAATTAGAAAATGAAACTCTGTTGTTGTTGGGTTTTTTTTTTAAGTCAAATGCGACGTTTGTCAATAATATATAATTTTTCGTGACATTTCAGGCAGAATTCATTTGCATCCTATCTTGTTTCAACAAAATAATGTGGGTATATTACTAAGTCTGTTTTAGAGTTAGCATATATTGATAGTTCCTGATATTGTGGGTTCCTGGTTGTGGCAAGTAAAATGTAAAATCGTCTCTTATGTATTACAGAAGGTTGTTGTATGTATGAACATGACTAAGTTATTGTAGCAACTTAATTTCAGTTAATTTTGAAATCTATGAGTGGAGTATGAATGGTTGGTATGAGTGATTATATATCCATTGTACATCTTACCTTTAAAAGTATATATTATGATGCACTTAATTTCTATTTGTACAATGGACAATGTTAATAAAAAAAAGTTATTGTAGCAAAGAAGGGAATAATTCTTTTCATCAATCATGATCAAACCCGGGATCCTTACATTACTAATTAGGTGATTTAATCACTGAACTATAACCAGGCCGATATACGAAGTACAAAAATATTATTCAACATAAAATCTAAACTTATTTCGGAAATCATACTAGAACTCTTCATATCGAGGAGATAAAGAAACGTCGTCTATGACTTTAAAAATGTATAAACATCACTAATATTTTAGTATGATATATTTTTTCAAACAATCATATTGTTTATATGCCAAATGCGATCATATTTTTTATGCACAAGTTAAAAACTAGATGTGTTTCAACTACTCGTTTTGGCATGTGTTATCTATAGCAATTTGATAAAACAGCTGTACATTGAATATTATACAATTATTGATAAAACAGCTGTACATTGAATATTATACAATTATTGACACCTTTTAAGTCAATGTGATGCTTTAGCTACAAGGACCCAGTTGCGCGAATGTTAGTGAACTTTAACTGACAGTTAACTAGCCATTTATACAATGTTAAATAGACATTAACTGTAGATTAACTGACAAGTACAATATACGCCAAGCCCAGAATATTGTACTTCAAGGGTATCTAAAGCATCGTATAGACTGAGAAAATGTCAATAATTGTTTTATCATATGATAGAATATTCTAAAACATCGAAACTGGCTACTAGAACTTACGAACTGGCCACTAGAACTTACGAACTGGCCACTAAAACTTACATGTGTACGAACTGGCCACTAGAACTTACGAACTGGCCACTAGAACTTACGAACTGGCCACTAAAACTTACATGTGTACGAACTGGCCACTAGAACTTAAGAACTGGCCGCTAGAACTTAAGAACTGGCTACTAGAACTTACGAACTGGCCACTAGAATTTACGAACTGGCCACTAGAACTTAAGAATTTGCCACTAAAACTTAAGAACTGGCTACTAGACTTACGAACTGACTACCAGAACTTACGAACTGGCCACTAGAGTTTACGAATTGACTACTAGAACTTACGAACTGGCTACTAGAACTTACGAACTGTTCACTAGAACTTACGAACTGGCCACTAGAACTTACGAACTGGCTACTAAAAGTTAAGAACTGGCCGCTAGAACTTACAAACTGGCTACTAGAACTTACAAACTGGCTACTAGAACTTACAAACTGGCCACTAGAGCTTACGAACTGGCTACTAAAAGTTAGAACTGGCCGCTAGAACTTACAAACTGGCTACTAGAACTTACAAACTGGCTACTAGAACTTACAAACTGGCTACTAGAACTTACAAACTGGCCACTAGAACTTACAAACTGGCTCTGGATGATATCTCTGATGTAATTTAGCACTAAAACTTCGCATACGGAATCTTCATAAAATATTTCCTATAGATACTTTTAAAAGCGCACCAAATCAAATAAATTCACTGACTTTTCTTGTGTGTGTTTGTGTGTGTATGTGGTGGGGGAGGGGGTGTTTGTTTTTATTGTAGACTAGTCTGTGTGTTCATTTTCTTATTATGTGTAAATTGTATATGTTTGATAATAAATCTTTCATTCAATCAGGATGACACATTAAGTAAAAATACTAGTTTACAAAGTGGCCCTGTTTTGCATATGTACATTATATTTGAAAAAGATTTGAACAATCTTGTCTTTGAAAAAAAACCGGATTCCCAAAGAGTATCTTTATTGCTTGTTTTAACAACATAAATACATGTAGATATTTTCTGAATTCATTGTAGGAGTGTCGGTAGGAGTCAGCAGTTTCACGTTAGTCGCCATTTCTCTGGAACGATATTTCGCCATATGTCGTCCTCTGCAGTCTAGAAAATGGCAGACGCTCTCGCACGCCTACCGGATAATACTGCTTATCTGGGCAGTAGCTCTAGTAATTATGGTACCCATTCCGGTTCACACCAGGCATGAAAATAAGCGGCCGGGAATGTCCACGTGCCGAGAGAAGTGGGGAGCGGATACTCTGGAGCGGATCTACACCGTGACTCTTGTATTGCTGTTACTAGTGATACCACTTGTTGCTATGTCGGTGTCTTATGGGATCGTAATGTTCACTTTATACGAAGATGTATCAATACAGAGGGAAACCAACGGTAAAAATCAGTTTTAGTACCTTCTAGTACCTCTTCTTACTTGCTTCAGTGCATTTCAATTAAATAAATTACACAGCTCCATTGTTTTGCATAAACTCTATAGGATCGAGAACTTGCAAGCTTCGTATCTATTCTAATTCACCTTAATGCACTTAACAGAGTAGATTTGTAGACTTTGAAGTGCCTCTGGTTGCTATCACGCGTACATTAGATGGTAAAATTATGTCTTTCCTTTTCTGTGCTGAAATCGCCCGTAATAGCGTTTAATATAATGCAATACGCAAGAATTTTCAAACATTGACTAAAACGTCTCACCGATAGGACAACAGTCTGCTATTTCGTCATCCTCTCCATAAAGGTTTAGACCTATAAATCTTCTGACGCAACTGGAAAAACCCACACACAAAAACAACAACCCCCCCCCCAAAAAAAAACCCATACAAACCGTATAATTTTGATAGCAAAGTGGTCGTAAGGTACTGTATAGGGGGGAATAACTCGCGGTGAAAAATATTCGCAGTAAGAAACAGTGAATAAGTTTTATTTCAAAATCATGTTTTCCTATTATACCGCTTAGTCATTCAGTAAATCACAGGCACAAGATGGTTGTATGGAGAGAGAGAGAGGGGGGGGGGGGGGGGGAGTATTACATTGATCTTGAGGTAATTTGATTTCCATTTTACAGTATACATATTACATTCTCTTTCGAATTAAACCATATTCTATAACTTTTTAAATTTTTATCATAGAAAATGCTATTCAGACTACAATCATTTTACAGTCACCAAACTGTTCTACGATCAATATATAATTCACTTTTTAAAATTAGACATACTCAAAGTACCTGCAAACCATTGTTTTTATTTCTCCTGGATGTGAATTTGTAGGGAAACTGACTTACGGAATACGGAATATCATATCATCTAGTCAGTCATGACATCTAATTACAGGGTACTACCGAGGACGCCACGGCGGAAGTACGAAGTCGTTAGAAAATTCTAGTTTCAAGAACTTGGTTGGAAATCGGGGCGATGGTACGAGCAGTGTCGAATCTACTCCCCACAGAAAAACAGAACAGCGGTGTATGATCCGACATTCGAACCCAGAACGAAGTCGGGCGGCCAAAATCAGAGTGATACGGATGCTATTTGCGGTGGTGGTAGAGTATTTCATCTGTTGGACGCCATTGTACGCCGTCCAAACGTGGAAGTCTTTTCATTCTCATAGTTTAATGCAGCACTTTTCTAACCTTACCCTATCTCTTGTGTTCATGCTGGCGTATGTGTCGTCTGCCTGCAATCCAGTGACCTACTGTTTGATGAACAAAAATTTCAGACAATCGTTTCGAAGCGTTTTAAATTGTTGTAACTGTTGTAGGTTATCGACAACCACACGGCATTTTTCTAATCGCAGTGACCAGTATAACTCTATAAAACTTCAGACACGGTGTAGTTTATTGAGAAACAACCACCACGAAGTCACTCAAGAGCACGTCTAGTTCCACTAAAGCACGTGCACGGCACGAGATTCAGTTGTACATGCAATATACATGTAATAACTGTTATGAACATTCCGTGGGCGTCAATGGATTAACATAGATGTTATTTACAACTTATACAGTGTAGTGTATTCAATATGTAGACATGTTTAACAAACATTGATATAATCGCGAAGATAAATTGCTTCGTGGGTTTGTTAAATCTATTATTGTTTCTAAACTCTAGAAATATTGAAAATATATACATGTATCATACAATTTGTACAAAGGAGTCACTACGTCCAAAACAATTTAATCTTTGTACTGTTCTTTGCTAATAGATTTAAAATAAATTCCAAAGTTTATCACTTAGCAATAAATGTTGTTTAGGGCACTGCATTGTTATATTGGTAGGAGCTGCTGGGACGTTGCGCAACCCAACCTTTTCATAAACATGTATCTCACATCCTAAAATGGTATGTACAGTATACTGCTTCATCTAATGTATTGGTAAAAAGGCGGTTCATTTGTTTGTTTAGGGTTTAAGCCGACGCGGCGATATTTTAGCCATTTATCAGCTTGATAAAAAGGAACTCCAGTCCGAAAGTACATGTATCAAGATATACCCAACATAATGCAAATATTGGCGTGGATAAGAAATGAACACTTCGCAAACCTTGTTGTTGTGCAATATTGCCAGCTGAGTAAGCTTGGATAGATTTTTGAAATATCATAGCTGAGGTAAATTCATAAATACGTTATATCTAGAAACATTGCCTTCCCTCGGGTATTCCGAATACGTTTTATCGCTTGCATAAGGTGTTGATTCGATACGCAGGAGCTTGTTCTGGGTATGGTCAGTTTTTAAATCGAGGCAGGCTACTGACAATCAAGTGGATGGTGCAGGGGTTTCAACAGTCCCGTTTAAAGTCAGCATTTCGCAAATTATATGGTCGTTATAACGATCGAATTTGCCAATACAACCTGTCATTGGGTCACATGATGTCTGACGCGTTCCACACCAATTGCTAGACCGTTCTTCACACACTGATTTTCACTACGAATTACTCCGTTTATACATGAACAAGGGTTCACGATGGGTGTGAACGGTCGACAGAGGATGCTTACTCCTGCTAGGCACCTGATCCCACCTTTGGTATGTCCAGGGATCCGTGTTTGCCATCTTATAATTTTATATTCTTTATAGGAGTTCTGAGATTGATCACTGTTCGTTATCTTCACCTTTTCATACCTTATCATATGTTACATTTAAGTGAAAAAATCCCTCCTCAGCTCCAGTATACAGATTGGGATAAGAGCATGTATAACAATGCATTAATACAACACAGGTGAGCTACACAGTGCTTTGTTTTACGCCCCTTCGAGAATTTTTCACTCGTGTTGTGACGTTACCACTCATAAATAAAGTGTCACTAAAGTGTAACCTATGCATGGCGCTCAGGGCCGCAGTAGTGTGGGTTGTTTATCGTGCCAATGCCTGTGGTGACAAGGGACCTCGATTTCTGAGGTCTCATCCAAAAGACCCGCGACTCTCACCTTCAAATGCCGGATATTCGGTGAAGGGGCATTGTCTATTTTACAATTACTTCTGAACAGTGTATCTTTTTCCTCCATTAGTTACATCACTTGGACAGCGTATATTTCCCCCTCCATAAGTCAGATTACTTCTGGACATTGCATTTTCTTCTATAAATTACATCACTTGGATAGCCTACATTTTCCCTACATAAGTTACATCACTTCCGGATAGCATCTTTTTCAAGTTGTCATTAACAATACTTATTTTCATTCGTATGTCAATTCGATATAACGCGAAAAAAAACCCACCGGAGCCTTCCACATCTGCTTCATACTTGAATAGATGTGAACGGCAAACTAACAACTCACCTTTATGACAAACTGAATATTTTCAGCTTCTTTATTGTCAACAACCCATACTTATGTAGCAATATTCCATTATCACTTGCATATGGTGTTCATGTCTCTCAACTGAATCGGTATGTAAGAGCATGTCCTGCGTATGATCACTTTTTAAAATTGGGACAGGCTACTGACAAATAAGTTGATGTTACAGGGGTTTCAATACACGTATCAACACTTCGCTAAAGTTACGTCCCTTATCTGCCATCTCCCGGATAAAAATCGTATTTCCCTACGTTGGCCTTTGTAATTTTCCTATCTGTAGCTTTGACATCTGTTATTTTTCCATCAATTGCAGTCAACTACAATAATGCCCCAGATTGGGGCAATCCATTAACTTGAATGAAAACTTGGTAATTGGCTAAAATTCAAAGTAATAACATCTTACATTTGGTAAGGTAAAGAAGGAAAACTTGGTTTTTCAAAGATTGACCTTTGGCTGACCCCGCAAAGGGACGTAACTCGCGGTGAAGTGTTGATACGTGTATAATCTCGTTTAAGGTAAGAATTTCGCAAATTATATGGTTATTATAATGATCTAATTTACAAATACAACCTGTCATTAGGTCGAATGCTGCCTGGCATGCTTCATACCAATTGTTAGGCCGTTCTTTACGTACTAATTTGGACTATGGGTTATTCCTTCTACCTGATCAAGATATTGAGCTCCGGCAGATGTGATCGTTCAACAGGGGATGCTTATCCCTAATAGGTACATAATCACACCTCTGTTGCGTCAAGGAGTCCGTGTTTACCCTACTCTTAATTTTTTGTTCTTTAATATCGAAATTATGAGATAGATAACTGTTTTTTCACTCTGACCTTCATCTTCACAAGTCAAGGGTTACTGATTCGTTACCTCGTACTACCCTTGACATTAAGTCACCATTCAAAACATGGGCTCACTACGGAGCATATCATTGGTTTGTAGCATGGAGCCAATCAGACAACGATTTTTATTATCAGTCAAAAACGAAACTAAACAGTATGGCGCGGTATTGGCAACATGGTCATGATGGTATAGAATTTGTGACCGTCGATTGCTTTTTGGAAATTTATTTCTTTTAAAGAAACAATTAGACGAAGTCTTCGAATACGAGCCGCATGAAAAGTATGTTTGTCAATTGTGTTTGAACAAATTGAACAAGTTATTTAAAATTGAAATATATTTTAAAAAAATAGCTACAACATCTAAGGGACGAAAATGTGAATTATTAGTTACGCTACCTATAAAAGCAACACACAATGTTAATGATGTTAAGAAAAGTATCCTACAAAGAACATTTGCTCTTACCAAGCCTGCATCTAAAACAAGGAATCTCATTGGATGATTTAATTTTAGCTTATTGTGTCATCCTTTGTTTTGAAGGGTGACTGATGTCAAGGGTTAGTGCGAGGTAACGAATCAATAACCCTTGACTTGTGAAGATGTCTGACCTTTGGCTTGCAGTGATGTCAAGGTAATGTTATGTGAGAAACAGGCTTCACAACTTTTGCGATTTTCACCAGCTGTCATTCGTTACCATTTATTAATTTCATTGAAGATGCTCAGCAAAAATTGTCATTTGTGAACTGAAAGGGATAAATATTCGGTAACTATCACGAATGCTTTGGAACCCGTTATATTCATAGGCAGGTACACGTAGTGAATTTTCTATTGTATACTTGACATTGACTACAATTCTTGGATCAAGATCACCACACGTTTTAGCGTTTTACACGAGTGATGGTACAGACACGTATTTTCTTTCCCTGTTTATGTGTGTGCTTCCTGTTGACAAAATTACACAAAAACTACGGCATGGAATTATTCTAAATTTTCACAAAAATAGACTGTAATTCTAGCTAGAAGTAATTAAATTTTAGGAGCGATTTATGAACAAGAACAGTAACAGTCGAAGGAGACTGGAAAGCCGCGGTCTCTGTACAGTATAATGGGCACGACGGGCTTAGTCTCGCGGTCTCTGTACAGTATAGTGGACACGACGGGCTTAGTCTCGTGGTCTCTGTACAGTATAGTGGACACGGCGGGCTTAGTCTCGCGGTCTCTGTACGGTATAGTGGACACGACGGGCTTAGTCTCGCGGTCTCTGTACAGTATAGTGGACACGACGGGCTTAGTCTCGCGGTCTCTGTACAGTATAGTGGACACGACGGGCTTAGTCTCGTGGTCTCTGTACAGTATAGTGGACACGGCGGGCTTAGTCTCGCGGTCTCTGTACGGTATAGTGGACACGACGGGCTTAGTCTCGCGGTCTCTGTACAGTATAGTGGACACGACGGGCTTAGTCCCGGTGGTACAGACAGCTCTACAGACTCCGGGAATGATAAGTATGATGGTTCCTGAAGGGAAACTACAAAATTAGATGTAAACTAATTACACTCACTGTACAAATGACAACACAGTAAATAGAGAGGAGAGTACGTGTATTTGTTGTATCAAACATAACTTCCGATTCGATTTTTAAAGATTATACGCACTGGTGTTGTCAGTGACGCTCCACAATAGAAAAATCAGCATTTAATTTGCGGTGAATATGAATTGTAATGTGGGTTCTTGTCTTTTATGTTGTAATACGAAAAGGACGGCTCGGAATCAATAACTCATACAAAATTGTGAACAAGTGGAAATGAAAAACGTTATTCTGGATGGCCCAATAGAAGCCTTAATCATACAACAATTAGCGGTTGACGACTTAGTGCATTCACAGACACGCAGCGGTACAGCGGCAATCAGTTTTACCCTTCTCATGTCTACATATTCAAAGCTGTATGAAAACATTTAGATACACTTGATAAACATCACCAGAGAAATTGAGTGCGTGTATCAATGAATCGTCTCATACCACACGGCTACATCTAACGTGTAAAAAGTTGGTTTCTCCATGGGACAGAAATTTTCCAAAGCTCCAAAGATTTTCTGATTAGCAGATAACCTCTAATTGAAATATTGCAAAGTAGACAAATTCCATTTGAAATCGACCAATTTAAGACATTGTTTCCGAGAGATCACTTAGGTCACTCCATCTATTTGAAAAACACAGAGTATATCACTGTAAAGTTAGGATGCCTGTTTTACCTGTCTTATTGTATCAAAATATAAAGTACATGTATTCTGTACCCCGGATGATGTGATATCGTGATCTCTCTCTCTCTCTCTCTCTCTCTCTCTCTCTCTCTCTCTCTCTGTGTGTGTGTGTGTGTGAGAGTGTGATTTTCGTTCATTGCTTCCCTTGGGGATCCGGGTTAGAATACGTCCTCAGAAGCCCTTTGCTTGTCGTAAGAGGCGACTAATGGGGGTGGTCCTTAGGAAGAAACCGCAAAAACCAAGGTCCCGCGTCACAGCAGATGTAGCATCATAACGATCCCCCCTTGCTCAAAGGCCGTGAGCGCCGAGCATAGGCCTGCAGGGCCGTAAATTACATGGAGGCGGAGGAGGCAGCTGCCTCCTCCAACTTTTGAGCCAAAAAAAATTAAAATTTAAAGTTCATTAGAATTTATGTTGTTTCCAATAACTAAGAACATGATACCTCCCTTAAAAAGCATTTCAAATCTTTCTTTTAGAATGAGTTAGTCAAGTAACATCTTAGAAGGCCCTAGAATCAAGGATTTTGCACGAAACGTGTTCAGTGTGCACAAAATGTGCTCAGCGTCTGGGGGCCTGGGCGGCCCTCAGACCCCCGCCTAATTTCTTGCCTCCTCCAAATTGAAGGTTAATTTACGGCCCTGGGCCTAAATTTTGCAGTCCTTCACAAGCAATGCTGACGCTTCCATATGAATGAAATTGAAGGGGGACCAGACTACCTTGCAAGCTCAGCAGAGTTACGGCCCTTATACGTTGAAAATTCAAGTTTCATCAGGTTGGTTTAGTAGATTATTACTGTAATATCTAGCAACATAACACACTAAATGGACTAGCAACGACATGACACGCAGCAGCTTTAATGTTGTAACGATACAACGTACTATAATTACATAACATGTAAATACAAGTTGAACATTATAAAATATAAACGTGTGAACAGCTCTACGTGTCGTCCTAAACGGATTTAAACCGCCGTGGTGGTTTAGAGGTAGAGCGTTCACTCTGCATGCGGAAGCCTGGGGTTCGAATCCCGGCCGCGGTCGTTAAAACAGGTAGTGACACGCTCAGGTGTGAATATCACGGGTTCTCGGAGATGAAGGACCTTAAAACGGATGTCCCGCGTCACAGTAGGTGTGACACGCTAAAGAACCTTTACTGTTCAATGGCTGTAAGTGCCGAGCAAAGCCCTTCACCGGTCTTGGTGACGCCCCCATATGAGTGAAAAATTCTGGAAAAATAAATCGACCGATCGCTTCAAAAATCTAGAAACCCTGCGTTACTGAATCTGTTCACCATGGTCACGATGGTCCACCGTAACACCATCGTGACCATGGTCATAGGCGTAGCTTGGGTTCGAATATTACCGAGGCAGGGGGTCTGGGAGGCGCAGCCCCCCAGAAGCTATCGACATTTTAACAACGTAAAAGGTGAGTTTTTTTTTACCGAGGCAGCTGCCTCGGTTGCCTCAATGGAAGCTACGCCACTGATGGTGAAAAGATTCAGTAACGCAGGGTTTCTAGATTTTTGAAGCGATTGGTCGATTATTTTTTTTCAAAAACAACATAATTGAGAGTTTTCTTTGTCTAACATATATCGCACGGAACACACAGAAGTATTAAGAAACAGAATATGTCCCACACTTTGAATGAAAGTAGTTACTTTTCTCAAACACTCGTGTTTAATATCGAGTACCTACGAAAAATCACACGGATGTTTGCTTCATGAGCTGAATTCAAGGTTTGAAACAATTTGAGAAAGAACCATTATAATGTGTCACAAGAATATAAAAGACATTCAATTTCTTACTAAATTGGGATTCATAATAGTCTTTATTTTGACGAAATGCTTGAAAATGAAAATAATGCAGGGTGAAAAGATGGAAGATGTAGCGTTACTAAGGTGAAAAAATGTTTTAATTGGTGAGTATAGATTTTATGTCTTTATTGTATAGATCAGATTTTGCTTCCTTGAATGAACCACTGGAGGATAATATTACTCCTAGATATTTATATTTGTTAGTACATTCAATACATATGTTACCAAACACAAAATTTTCTTTAATTAGGTGTCCGCTTTTATTAAAAATGACTACTTTTGTCTTATTGGTATTAATTTCTAAGCACCAATCGTTGCAATATTTTCCAAGTAAGTTTAGTTTGTTTTGTAGTCCATTCTGGTTTTCTGAAAGCAGTACAAGATCGTCCGCATATAGAAGAGAGGTGATTTTCTTTCCAGAAAGATTGACGGAGCCAATGGTTTCTTCATCCAGTAATTTAGAAAAATCGTTCAAAAATATTTTGAAAATATTTGGGCTTAAGACATCACCTTGTCGGACTCCTATCTCTGGTGTATATGGAAGGGTTAAATTGTTCCCTACTTTTATGAAAATATTGTTGTGCCTATACATACTACATAATATGTTGTAGAATAAACCATTGATATTTAATTGTAGGAGTTTTAGTTTAATGCCTTCATGAATGACGGTATCAAATGCCTTGTGAAAGTCTACAAAACATGCTTAGAGTCGTTTATTGCCAGTGTTAATATATTTGTCAATTAAACATTTAACTACAAATAAATGATCTGATGTCCTGGAATTTTTTGAAAATCCTATTTGACTCTCGTGGATTATTTTGTGTTCAGTTAAGAATGTATCAAGCCTGCCGTTTAAAATGATATTAAAAAGTTTCGCTATGCTGTTAGTTATAGTTATTCCTCTATAGTTTTGGGGGAGCTTTGGATTATCCGATTTAAAGATGGGTGTTGTATAACCTTCTAACCATTTTTCTGGATAGATTCCTGATGTTAAGACCATATTGAATAATTTTGAGATACAAGGATTTATATATATTTGAGCTGCTTTTATCATTTCATTTGAGATGTTGTCTAAACCAGGACTTTTACCCGACTTTAAAGTAGATATGGCCTTTTGAATTTCAGGAAGGATTATTTTGTTTTCAGTTAAGAATGTATCAAGCCTGCCGTTTAAAATGATATTAAAAAGTTTCGCTATGCTGTTAGTTATAGTTATTCCTCTATAGTTTTGGGGGAGCTTTGGATTATCCGATTTAAAGATGGGTGTTGTATAACCTTCTAACCATTTTTCTGGATAGATTCCTGATGTTAAGACCATATTGAATAATTTTGAGATACAAGGATTTATATTTGAGCTGCTTTTATCATTTCATTTGAGATGTTGTCTAAACCAGGACTTTTACCCGACTTTAAAGTAGATATGGCCTTTTGAATTTCAGACAAAGATATCTTGAAATCTAATTTGCTAAGACTTACAGGTCTGGCTGTTTTTAAGACTTGCAGGTCTGGCTGTTTTTAAGACTTACAGGTCTGGCTGTTTTTAAGACTTACAGGTCTGGCTGTTTTTAAGACTTACAGGTCTGGCTGTTTTTAAGACTTACAGGTCTGGCTGTTTTTAAGACTTGCAGGTCTGGCTGTTTTTAAGACTTACAGGTCTGGCTGTTTTTAAGACTTGCAGGTCTGGCTGTTTTTAAGACTTACAGGTCTGGCTGTTTTTAAGACTTACAGGTCTGGCTGTTTTTTAGTTTATTAATCCCGGCTTCTATAGTCTTAACTCTGTCCCTGTAATGATCTGGTAATTTAGACAGAGAAGTAAAATAGTCAAACCATGTATCCCCATCAATACACTTCTCTAAATTGTCTTTTTTCCCTTCATTTTCACGAAGCGATTTGACTAATTTCCAATATTCTTTAGGATTAGTTTCATTCATTTTATCTAGTTTATCTAGAATACCCTGCCTGAATTCTCGCTTTTTACGTTTCCGCAGCTTGGTATATTCCTTATTTAATTTGAAAAAGGAACCTCGTAAGTAAGGGTTATTGGGAAATCTTGAAAGTAATGTTGCTTTCTCAAATAAGTATTTTCTCTTTTTTGTAAGGTCGGAATCAAACCATTTTTTATTGGTTGTGTTTCTATGTTGTGTTTTTCTTTATAAAGATAATTTAGCTACTTTGTTTAGGATTTTATGAATGTCGTTGGTGGCCTTGTTTATACTTTGTTCATTATACTCTATCGGTGTGTTTAAATAAAGCTTTATATCATTCTGGACGGTTGGATGCATGAAAAAATTCTGAAAGTTTTCTACAGATAAACTATCCCATTTGTATCGTTTGGGCATCTCCTGCATGTTGTCACATGTATACTCCCTTTCAAATGATGATAAAAGTTTCATTGAGATTTTACAATGGCAGTCAGATAAAGGTAAAAAAGCAAATACATGTACATACAAGACATCTTCTAACAACTGTTCAGATACAATGAAGTAGTCTACCACACTGGAACCAGCATAATTATGACATGTAAATTTCCCATATATATCACCAAATGTTCTACCGTTGGTTATTCTAAGCTTGTTTGCAATACATAATTCTAATAATTCTTTTCCTCTACTATCTAAAGTCTTATCTCTACTGTGTCTTTCCCCAACTGCTACATCCACATCATAGGCATCGTCATTAATTGGAATGTGTGAGGCAGAGTCCTTTATATAGTCTAACTCCATACCTGTTCTTGCATTAAGATCACCTGTTAATATTATATCACCTAAGTTTCCATATTTGTTTATTATGTCTTGTTCTATCTGCTCAAGTATATTAGTGTTTTGTTTTTTATTGAAACTTGAAGTTTTGGGGGATATATATGCTAAACATAAATAAATATCCTTATTAAAATGAAAAAACTCCTTTTTCAGTTTTAACCATTGATATTCTGTGCTCGTATTTGGTAATATTGCAATGCCTTTTCTAACACCTCTCTTCACTAAGATTCCTAATCCACCAAAAAATCTATGGTTTAATGATTTTCCCCTACAAATTGGGTAATACAAAAAATCTGTGATTTCAATACCAGTGTCATATTCGATATGGGTTTCAGTTAGTAAGACTATGTCGTGATTGTTCACCTGATCAATGAATAGTTTCTCTGTTGATTTATTTATATAGTCTGAGATCATGCCTCCCACATTCCAGGTACAAATGTTCAGGCACGTTTCTATTCTACTCATTATAGAGTTTTGTGCAATTGTTGTTCAAAACGTTAGGATAAAAGAAAAAATGAAAAACGATATGAAAAAATGTTGATAATCAGACGTAAGTATAAATGGAAATTTAAATCTTATTGACTAGATAAGTTTATGTATTTGCTCTGCTGCACTAACGCCAAGTTCCACCGCCAGTTCTTTGGTGAGCACCTCTCCTGTCATAGTTACTGATGTAATGACTTCCTGAAAAACTTTCCCATAGCGATTCCTGTAACCTTCATCCGAGTTCTTGTAATATCCTTCGTGGTGATTTCTATAATCATCCTGGGAGTGATTTCTATAATCTTTATGTCTTGGTCTGCGACTAGACATTTGTTCCTGTCTTCTGTGAGAAACGTTACAAATATTGTCTACTAGTCTCTTCATATTCGCTGCCAGGACAGCTGTTCCTTCTGCTGATAGTAATAGAATCCTTCATTAGTACGAGTGTGGGATAGGGAAATTCCACCGAGGGGACAAGATTCGCAGTCTAGGACGAGGCTTTGCCGAGTCCTAGACAGCGAATCTTGTTCCCGAGGTGGAATTTCCCTATCCCACACTAGTAAATAATGAAGGATTATTTTTCTCACATTTTATCTACAGTTTAGTGCACAAATTTAGGAGCTTTAAGAAAATTCTGAATTATCAAAATCCTCATTTGAACTTCGATGCAAAAACTAATTAGATAGGCAGAAAGATCATACCCAAAAATGGTTTACACTGTAAGTGTAAACTAAAAACTCCAAGGTTGTCCAACAGAAAGCTATATACATTAAGATTTAAAGATAACAATGTAAAATATTTTTACTTCACTGTGTAACGTAAATCTTCACCGTGTAACGTAAATCATAGAAAATATATGACGTCACAATCCAATGACGTCGCAGCAGTGTGAGACAGAAAAATCTCACTTGGCTGTCTCACATGGGTAAAGTCGATCTCACACTGGTGATAATGTGAGAAATGAATGTCATCTGGTTCTATTAGTCTTGGTATAGGCCTACCCTGATCTGCTAAATTGCTGTTGTCACATAGATGGATGTTTTTTTTTTTACTTTTCTATAGTTGTGTTTCAGTACTGTATTTATAAGTTCGCCTTTGGCATTCCAATCCTCACTGTCCTTCCTTGGTGTTGCTAGGGAGATGACAATGTTGGTGTCTGGGAACTTTTCCATGGTTTTGTCAATTAGTGACGTCATCTTTTTAATACATCCATCTGCATCAAGAGACTTGACATCGTTTGATAGTGAATGAAAAATTGTTACAACAGGTTTCTGCTCAGAATTGTAATTTTCTATTTTGTTCATGGCATTTTCAATTTTGTATGCTGTTTCCTTTTGTGTTATGTACTGCTGCCATCTATGTGGTTCAATGTGCTTGATATTCAATGTTCCTATCAGTAGGAGAGGAATTTTTCCATTTCTTTGTGTTGTGTTTTTCTTCCCACTATTGTAAATGGCTGCTTGATCTGGTGAGATACTTCTGGTGCCAAAAGCATCCTTGGGTGAAGGACGTTCAAGTTTGTTCAAATGAAGGACCATACCCCCTTCAAAAGGGAGATATTCACAAAAATGCAAAAATAGGGTGGGGTCATTTAAAAATCTTCTTCTCAAGAACCACTGGGCCAGAGGAGCTGAAATTTTCATGAAAGCTTCCTGACATAGTGCAGATTCAAGTTTGTTCAAATCATGGCCCCTGGGTAGATTGGGGTCACAATGGGGGATCAAAGTTTTACATAGAAGTACATAGGGAAAATCTCAGGTGAGCGATGTGACATTTTTTAAACAAGAGACCACGATTTACCTTAAATTCTTTAAAGCCGCCACTGATAGTGCTGTGAAATTGAACGAATTTCTAGGCTAGATATACAGTACAGCCCACGAGTATTCCCCGTCGCATGGTGGAAAACACATGGTGTAAAATTGTCCGTGTTACACCTTGGACACGGCGTGGTACGGTGTATGTATATTTCGAATAAACAAGAAGACCGCCTTGTCTAAAAAGTTACCCCCTAATATCCACTGAGTCACACCGTGTCTATATGAAATCTTATTTATAAAAATGACATTGATTCTATGTTAAATGATGTAAATGAACCATTCGGCGGTATTCTTGAATCCAGATATTTTGATGAAGTAATAGTGGCTTAAAATCAGTGAAGCCGCAGGGTATGGCCATTTTGCAAGTTGACATTTTTCATCGACTTTTCCTGTGTATCATCACAAACTGATTTTGTTCAACTTAGACCGTATGTTAACGATTTTAAATGAGGTTTTGGGTGCAATACGCAAGACCTCTCACAACATAGCTTACTTTTGTTTATGTGTACCGACGGTATAAAAAAAATTCCTTTACGAATTTTAATGCGTAACTTTCGTGTTATATAACGCGGAGCTTTCTCATTATAACGCGTAATTATTGCAAATAAACGCGTAACTGTCGTGCTATAGTACGTAATATGTTTGCAAGTACACGCGTAACTTTCGCGTTATAAGGCGAAACTTTCGCAAATAAACGCATAAATTTAGCTTTATAACGCGAAACTTTCGCAAATAAACGCAAAATATTATCGCGTTATGACGCTAAAATTTCGCAAATGTACGCTAAACTTTTGTGTTATATATGGATATCATTCAGGTAAATATACATAAAGAGTTGAAGTATAACATAAAAAAATCTCTACATGCATACAATGTGGTTATCTTTTATCTGATTTTATCAAAAGTTTTAAAACATCTCTGATTATCAAACCTATTCAGTTTCCAAATTAAAGATTTATGTAGTTGCATCATAATATTGAGGGAAAACTCAAGACTGAACAATTTCTAATGAAACTATTCGAAGGAACCACAAATAGAACTAGTTTTAATTGTAACGGGGACCGTTACAGATGTTCCCCAAACCTCCCCCAATTAAAAAGTGATGTCCTTGTGAATCTATAGGAAAAAATCATTTTATTTTAGCCTTTAATTACATGTAGTACGTTCAATATGGTCATTTCAGTACCAAGAAATGAAAGAAAGCGTTGCACGTGCATACACGCGCACGCGTGTATGATTCCGAATTTTTGTTGATGTCGTTCAACAGGCATTTGTATCATATACCCACAGTATGAATTTCATAACGTTTCCACCAAATATAAGGAAGTTATAGCGATTTTAAAATCGTCCAATCAGAAATCAGGACACGTGCATGCACGTGCTGAGCAGTAATTCTAACCACAGCAATTTGTAAGGAGTACCAAGATACATCTAAACCCCTAATATGAATAGAATTTGATGAAAAACAAAAACGTTATCGTCCTTTAAAAATTGAACATTTAAAAAACGTTGCACGCGCATGCGCGTGTGCGTTGGCATTTTTTGTTACACCAACATATAGATACACATATTGTCTACGTATGCTGTGAATATCATCTCATTCGCTTCATAAATAAGATAGTTACAAACGTTTTAGCATTATCCAATCAAAATGAAGCGCACGTGCATGCGCGTGCAAATTGGTAATTTTGACCATGTAAATCAGTTAAGGGTCTCAATATCTACCTATGATATGAATTTCAAGCCATTTCAATGAACAACAAAAAAGTTAGACTGATTCCAAAGTTAGCGTACAAATTTTGTAATGCGCGTGCACGCGCATGCGTGTGCGTGCTGGCAAAATAACTATTATTTTTCATATGTACAAATGATATACTATCATCCTATTTAGGTTTTATATCGCTTCCTTCAATATTCTGATTTTCCATTTTTTGTACCAAAATTGCAATGCACGTGCGCGCGTGTGCATGCACGTGCAAACAAAATGACTATCACTATGCACATCTACAAACGCTATACTATCATCCTGGAAAGTTTCATATCGATCCCTTTTGTAGTTTCTGAGAACACTACCGGACAAAAAAGTACCGGAGAAAAAGAATAATAATAATAATAATAATAATAATAATAAGAAACAGAGTAAAAACAATATGTTCCCAAACTTTGTTTGGGGAACATAATTATGTGATCAATATGCAGATTGTATGAATTTTGAAATTCCTTAACGTACGCGAGCAGGTTTGAACAAAACTTGTTCATATCTCTTTCTTCGGATCTCTCAATTAGAATAGTGCTTAGTACCTATCTATCTAGTTCTTGTTGCGCCCGGAGGTACATAGGCCAAATACTAGATCAGCTCTCCATGCACTCCTCCCTGTCTATTAATCTCCACTTCACCCCAAGTTATCCTCATCTCTTTCGTTTCAGCGTTCTTTTCCAGGTGTTCTTTGGGCGGCCCTGTTTCCTCTTTCGTTTCAGCCTATACGGTTCTTTTCCAGGTGTTCTTTGGGCGGCCCAGGTGTTTCCTCTTTCATTTCAGCCTATACGGTTCTTTTCCAGGTGTTCTTTGGGCGGCCCAGGTGTTTCCTCTTTCATTTCAGCCTATACGGTTCTTTTCCAGGTGTTCTTTGGGCGGCCCAGGTGTTTCCTCTTTCATTTCAGCCTATACGGTTCTTTTCCAAGTGTTCTTTGGGCGGCCCAGGTGTTTCCTCTTTCATTTCAGCCTATACGGTTCTTTTCCAGGTGTTCTTTGGGCGGCCCTGCCTCCTCTTACTTTCTGGTGTTCTGTTTTTACCCTGGTAATGTTGTCTACAGACTTCCTCAGGACAGCTCCGTCTCCATTCCTATTTCTTTAGGATGGTTCTCTTGTCTGATATCTCTGTTCTTTGTTGATGTTGTTCATTTGGGATTTTTTGTTGGCCAAAAGATCCCCAGGAGATCTTTTTGAGGCACCCGTTGTTAAAACTGGATAGTTTGTTAACATCTCTCTCTGTCACCCGCATTTTTTGGTGGAAACAAGAATTAGAACAAAACTTTTCTCAAGACCTTGTAACGACGAAAAGCGACCCTCATATAATATTGACCGGGGGACATTTTTCTACGTAGGTTAGTAAATATGATGTATGATGATTCTTATGTTTTAGAATAGCTGTACATTGATTTTAAGTTGTATATAAAATAAATCAGAAAATCAACTGGATAAGGTAGTTTGATCAATGTAGTTCTGCGCATGCTTGAAGACCTACTAGGCTGAAGTTAGCAGACACTAACCAGCAACCAATAAACCCGTAGAAGCTAGCAGCCAATGAGATTCATCAAAGTACTGAGAATACTAAAAATAGTAAATAATTAATCACAAGTAATAATTTTTCAAACAATCAATAAACATATTCTTAATTATCAAGTTTCATATTGAGATCACCTGAAAGTTCTTAATGTTACATCACATAGGGTCACCTTGAAGGATAACAACAACTTAATATTTGAAGAGTTCACGACTATGGACATAAGGTAGGTGCCGCCTTGGACTATCACTTCCTGCCCTTAGTTTGGGGCTGTAGGGGTACCACGCGGGGGTGCTCGAGGATGGAGTCACTTTTCAGACCTCTCTAATGATTGAATTTGGGGTGATCGAATGACACGATTACATTATATAGGGCCATAATGAAGGTTAATAACAACTGAATATCTGAAGAATCCACTAAAGGAGTGTGCAGGCAAGGTAGGGGACCCCTAGAACTATTTTTCGCCCTCAATTTGGGACTGTAGGGGTACCACCTGGGACTATCAATGTTGATATCATGAAGTTCTTCGTATATCAAGTGCAAAAAGGTCATTATCTATTTCCCATTACTAGTATTAATTAATTTTTTTTATCTGTAGTGTTAGAAGACTTGATTATGTATCTATTTTATGTAATGATTGATTTGTGTTGCTTATGTTGTGCTGACACCAACAGAAATGCCAAGTTTAATTGAATAAATTTTAAGTGCAAAAAGGTGATATTTAGAACACTATAGCTCAATAACAAGCGTTGCGACACAAGTTTTTCTTTTTAATTTCCTAATTCTCCTTCGATGTAGAAATCAAAACTACACTTCCCAAAAAAATTACATTACTCCAAATCTCAGGTGCGAACGTCTTTAAGCATATAGAACCCTTAAAATGGGTCTCAATGGCCTTTGGGGGCAATTGAGCTCACCTGAAAGTTCCTAATTTTACATCATTTAGGGTCATAATGAAGATTAAAAACAAGTCTGTCTTTGAAGAGTCCATGAAAAAACAAAACTACTGAGATAGATAACAATGTATTTAAACATATGAAACTCTAGCACAGATTCACATCAATTTTATTCAAAATATGAATATACTCAACAACTGATCTCTTTCCTCCTTCTTCTGGTCCACTTTTGAGACCAATGACTCATTGTTGAGTTTGCATACCCAATTTAATTTATTCATACAAAGGCTGCACAAAATGATGCATCTGCTGGGTGAAAGTTGAGGCACTCTAGAGCACAGCTGTACTGTTCAAGTGAAGTTTTTGAAGACAGAGTCCTGAACCCCAATGATAGTGGCACAACAAAACACACACTTTCATGGGCTCTGCCATTACTGCATCTTCAAAGATGCCATTACTGCTGATGCTTGGAGTTTCTGGAATACTCACAGCGATTCCCATTGGTCCTCAATAGGTCACATAGGGTCATGCATTTTAATGAGTTATGTGAAAATATCGGTGTTGTGTCCCACGGGAGGCAAAAGAAGTGGGACCGACTGTGGGTTTCTGATGATGCTTATTCCATAAATTCAAAAGAAAATATACACACCTACATATGTACTAGCGAAAGTAAACGTAATATGTTCATAGATAATAAACGAAATGTTTATCATGATTGCCATCTTATTGTCATGAAATAGCTTGGAAAATAAAACATCAAATTGAGAGGGTTCTACAATATATTCCAAAGTAAAACCTTGATCCCCTATTGTGTCCCACCCTACTTCAAGGAGCCACAATTTGAACAAACTTGAGTCTGCACTACCTGGGGAAACTTGCATATTACTACAACTAATTGTAGCCCTGTTGTTCTTGAGAAGATTTTTAAAGACTTTTCCTAATCATCTACATGTTCACTACTACACCCCCGAGTACATATACAGAAACTGTACATGATCAAGAAAAGCAAATTAAATGTTTTGTTCTTATCTAATCCTTAATAAACCATGTGTTGATTTCTCGATATAAAGTCCGAAACAGTTCCCATGAAAAATATCGAGTTTGATTTATGATATTTTTCTTTATCTATAAATCACAAATACCAAAAGCATCATAAGAATCATGTTTCTAGTGTACTAGTTATCACCACTGTAGGATTTACAAGACAATCCAGTTCCCAGAGGCTAGTTCTAATCAGCTGTCACTTTAACCATTTATCACACAGTCAATCCTCACATTCATCAAAAAGATGGAACACATTTTCAAAAAGAAAAACGAACACATCACTTCTTTATTATCACAGAATTTCAGTCAAAATTTACAACTCCAAATCCATTGCTGAACATGCACTGAAAATGAAAGCTTAAGGATGTGTCAACCCTCTTGTCCTTAAAATTGAAATTCAGCTTTTGATGAAATGTTTGATTTTTATTTCCTATGGTATCCATGGACCTTTCCCAAAACACAGTATCAATAATTACAAAATGATTGTGTCACTCCTGAGATTTGATCCATCAAAATTGAAATTCGTTTACAAGAATTTAGAGGTCTCACATGTTATTTCAAATACACTCCAATAACAAATGACAGTAGCAAATAAGTGTATGCAACAAATCCTGCATCAAATTCTGAAATAAAAATGTTGGAATTTATGATGTGAACAGAGCTGTAAAACATTGCCGAGGGATGTAGATCGATAAACAAACAAACAGTTTATGTTGCCTACATAATATCTCTTCTTAGTCTTCATCGAAATGTCCATAACAAACATTCGATGACTTATAAATCTCAGAGACTAAACAAGATCAGTCGCACACAACTCCGTTATTGGTCACTATGATTCCTTTGGTGCTTTCCTATCATTAGATCGTCTTGGTTTTCTAGCTTTCCATGAAATCGACGCTTCATGGTCATAAGGAATGTTGGGCCTCTTGTGAGTTTCCTCTCTAATATTCATCCCTGAAATAACAGACAGAGTCTTGCACATTGACAGACAAATGATTCCATGATTTTACTATAGCAAGTTGATTGAATTAAGATCCCTTGGTTTGAACATTATTTCAATATGGTATTGGTTGCAAGACATTGTCAAAAAGAATACATTTACCAGATATAAAGTATGATGTAGTAGTATTTGTAAGGAATAAATTAAAATAACAGACAGATGATATGATGGAAGAAAGGGTTGAGTGAAGGATTGATGGAAGGAAGAGATGAATGAGGGACTAATGGAAGAAAGGGCTGAGTGAGTGACTGATGGAAGAAAGGGCTGAGTGAGTGACTGATGGAAGGAAGGGCTGAGTGACTTATGGAAGGAAGGGTTGAGGAACTGATGAAAGAAAGGACTGAGTGAGGGACTAATGGAAGGAAGGGCTGAGTCAGTGACTGATGGAAGAAAGGGCTCAGTGAGTGACTGATAGAAGAAAGGGCTGAATGAGTGACTGATGGAAGGAAGGGCTGAGTGACTTATGGAAGGAAGGGTTGAGGAACTGATGAAAGAAAGGGCTGAGTGAGTGACTGATGGAAGGAAGGGCTGAGTGACTTATGGAAGGAAGGGTTGAGGAACTGATGAAAGAAAGGGCTGAGTGAGTGACTGATGGAAGGAAGGGCTGAGTGACTGATGGAAGGGCTGATTGAGGGACTGATGGAAGGAAAGGCTGAGTGAAGGACTGGTGAATAGACTAGAATTCTAAAATGTCTACAAATTTCAAAACATTACAGATTTTTCTCTTAAAAACCCCCATAAATCTATACAAAGCGTGTTTTTGATATGATTTGACCTTCATCTGACATAAATCTTTGACTTTGTCCCTTCACTTAACCAAATATTTGAATGGTTGAAAGAGACAAAGTACATATTATATGCCAGTTAAAATGTCCCTGGATTTGATGTCTGTTCACTCCTACATGAAGAGGACTTACTGAACGTGTTCCCTGCGACCTCCTCCATCTGTACGAGCTGGGTCCTCATTACCATTTCCACTTCTTCTGCCGTTTTGTATAACTATAAAAGAAAATTTCTCTTGCTAAGCATTTACAAGATTTTTTGGGTTTCCATTGAATAGTTGCTTTTTAAAGAAACAAGCATACACATGCAGTACTCTTACATATAGACTCAGATGTATGAAATTCTGGTATTGTTTGCTTGTATAAATTCAAATCTTTGCTTTTAAGAAACAGACATACAGTAACCTTATGAATAATTATACTTTAGACAGCTTTGATTTCACTAACTGTCATCTTCTATTTTTCTACATGCAATCCAACTTTGCTACAATTTTAATCAACTCTCTCTCTCTCTCTCTCCCAATAGAATCAAAATAGTAGTGTTATTCAGTTCCTCCAAAAAGCAGTGAAAATAAAGCTGTATATTCTCTATTATACATAGCAAGGGTACCCAGACGTTCAGAGGCCCTCCTGTAGTATCATATAGTAATAAACAGGAACAAGTACATATATCTAAATTTCCAGTGTTTTTCCTTTGATATCTTTACCGATTGATTGCCATTCCCTCATAAATGTGAACAATGTGCATATGAATGTGAACAATGTGTGTATGTATGTGAACAATATGTGTGTATGTATGTGAACAATGTGTGTATGAATGTGAACTATGTGTGTATGAATGTGAACAATGTGTGTATGTATGTGAACTATGTGTGTATGTATGTGAACAATGTGTGTATGAATGTGAACTATGTGTGTATGAATGTGAACAATGTGTGTATGTATGTGAACTATGTGTGTATGTATGTGAACAATGTGTGTATGAATGTGAACTATGTGTGTATGAATGTGAACAATGTGTGTATGTATGTGAACTATGTGTGTATGAATGTGAACAATGTGTGTATGTATGTGAACTATGTGTGTATGTATGTGAACAATGTGTGTATGAATGTGAACTATGTGTGTATGAATGTGAACAATGTGTGTATGAATGTGAACTATGTATGTATGTATGTGAACTATGTGTGTATGAATGTGAACTATGTGTGTATGAATGTGAACAATGTGTGTATGTATGTGAACTATGTGTGTATGAATGTGAACAATATGTGTGTATGTATGTGAACTATGTGTGTATGTATGTGAAGTATGTGTGTATGAATGTGAAGTATGTGTGTATGAATGTGAAGTATGTGTGTATGAATGTGAACAATGTGTGTATGTATGTGAACAATGTGTGTATGTATGTGAACAATGTGTGTATGAATGTGAACAATGTGTGTATTATGTGAACAATGTGTGTATTATGTGAACAATGTGTTTATGAATGTGAAGTATGTGTGTATGAATGTGAACTATGTGTGTATGTATGTGAAGTATGTGTGTATGAATGTGAACAATGTGTGTATTATGTGAACAATGTGTGTATGTATGTGAAGTATGTGTGTATGAATGTGAACTATGTGTGTATGAATGTGAACAATGTGTGTATGTATGTGAACTATGTGTGTATTATGTGAACAATGTGTGTATTATGTGAAGTATGTGTTTATGAATGTGAAGTATGTGTGTATGAATGTGAAGTATGTGTGTATGAATGTGAACTATGTGTGTATGTATGTGAAGTATGTGTGTATGAATGTGAACAATGTGTGTATTATGTGAACAATGTGTGTATGTATGTGAAGTATGTGTGTATGAATGTGAACTATGTGTGTATGAATGTGAACAATGTGTGTATGTATGTGAACTATGTGTGTATTATGTGAACAATGTGTGTATTATGTGAAGTATGTGTTTATGAATGTGAAGTATGTGTGTATGAATGTGAAGTATGTGTGTATGAATGTGAACTATGTATGTATGTATGTGAACTATGTGTGTATGAATGTGAACTATGTGTGTATGAATGTGAACAATGTGTGTATGTATGTGAACTATGTGTGTATGTATGTGAACAATATGTGTGTATGAATGTGAACAATGTGTGTATGTATGTGAACTATGTGTGTATGTATGTGAACAATGTGTGTATGTATGTGAACAATGTGTGTATGAATGTGAAGTATGTGTGTATGAATGTGAACTATGTGTGTATGAATGTGAACTATGTATGTATGAATGTGAACAATGTGTTTATGAATGTGAACAATGTGTGTATTATGTGAACAATGTGTGTATGAATGTGAACTATGTGTGTATGTATGTGAACAATGTGTGTATGAATGTGAACAATGTGTGTATTATGTGAACTATGTGTGTATGTATGTGAAGTATGTGTGTATGAATGTGAACTATGTGTGTATGAATGTGAACAATGTGTGTATGAATGTGAACAATGTGTGTATGAATGTGAACTATGTGTGTATGAATGTGAACAATGTGTGTATGAATGTGAACTATGTGTGTATGAATGTGAACAATGTGTGTATGAATGTGAACAATGTGTGTATGAATGTGAACTATGTGTGTATGAATGTGAACTATGTGCGTATGAATGTGAACTATGAATGTATGTATGTGAACTATGTGAAGTATGAATGTGAACAATGTGTGTATGAATGTGAACAATGTGTGTATTATGTGAACAATGTGTGTATGAATGTGAAGTATGTGTGTATGTATGTGAACAATGTGTGTATGTATGTGAACAATGTGTGTATGAATGTGAACAATGTGCGTATGAATGTGAACAATGTGTGTATGAATGTGAACTATGTGTGTATGAATGTGAACTATGTGTGTATGAATGTGAACTATGTGCGTATGAATGTGAACTATGAATGTATGTATGTGAACTATGTGAAGTATGAATGTGAACTATGTGTGTATGAATGTGAACAATGTGTGTATGAATGTGAACAATGTGTGTATTATGTGAACAATGTGTGTATGAATATGCACAATGTGCGTATGAATGTGAACAATGTGTGTATGAATGTGAACTATGTATGTATGTATGTGAACTATGTGAAGTATGAATGTGAACAATGTGTGTATGTATGTGAACAATGTGTGTATGAATGTGAACAATGTGTGTATGAATGTGAACAATGTGTGTATGAATGTGAACAATGTGTGTATGAATGTGAACTATGTGTGTATGAATGTGAACTATGTGTGTATGTATGTGAACTATGTGTGTATGTATGTGAACAATGTGTGTATGAATGTGAACTATGTGTGTATGAATGTGAACAATGTGTGTATGAATGTGAACAATGTGTGTATGAATATGCACAATGTGTGTATGAATGTGAACAATGTGTGTATGAATGTGAACAATGTGTGTATGAATGTGAACAATGTGTGTATGAATGTGAACAATGTGTGTATGAATGTGAACAATGTGTGTATGAATGTGAACTATGTGTGTATGAATGTGAACAATGTGTGTATGAATGTGAACTATGTGTGTATGAATGTGAACAATGTGTGTATGAATGTGAACAATGTGTGTATGAATATGCACAATGTGCGTATGAATGTGAACAATGTGTGTATGAATGTGAACAATGTGTGTATGAATGTGAACAATGTGTGTATGAATGTGAACAATGTGTGTATGAATGTGAACAATGTGTGTATGAATGTGAACTATGTGTGTATGAATGTGAACTATGTGTGTATGAATGTGAACTATGTGTGTATGAATGTGAACAATGTGTGTATGTATGTGAAGTATGTGTGTATGTATGTGAACAATGTGTGTATGAATGTGAAGTATGTGTGTATGAATGTGAACTATGTATGTATGTATGTGAACAATGTGTGTATGTATGTGAAGTATGTGTGTATGAATGTGAACTATGTATGTATGTATGTGAACAATGTGTGTATGTATGTGAACAATGTGTGTATGTATGTGAACAATATGCATATGAATGTGAAGTATGAATGTGAACAATGTGCATGTAAATTTAAAAAATGAATTTAGTTTTTGAAAATGTACGAGGATATGAATATTGAATAGCAACGCTTCACGCTAGCATACTTTTCATGAAGTGCTAACACAGTTAGTTGCAGGTCTGCCCTCATGTATTTTGAAAAACAAATATTGTCTTAACATGATCTTACACTGCATATGTTAAATGCAGTACAATCATGGCTTTGCAGCTAAAAGCTGAAAAATATTGAGAATTTTGATAGTACATAATATTTAATTTCAAGTAAAATTCAAGATTTGATCACACTCTATTTGAGAACATAAAATAACTTTGATTAAATCTTATTGATTTTTACAAAATTTAGAATCATAGCATATATAAAAAAAACAGAGAGATAAAGTATGTTTACAGGGGATGATTATTGATTTGACACATCATATAAATTCTAACTCTGAATTCTGCTGCAACCAGCAAGATACTGCTGATTAATCCCAGGGGACACACAATGCTATCCCTTCTTTGATGTTAGTCAATTCAAACTCTAAATTATAAATAAATAAAAGTAGATAACTCGCATAAAATTGCATCATCGGAAACCCAAAGTTTGATTTCATCATTTTACTGATGAGCAGAAACATGAAATCGACACTGATGAAGATTGATTTATTTGTTGACATTTTTAAGTCTTTTCTATATTCTCCTTCGACATTGTAACTAGGTCATATAAAATCATAATTTTGTTATATCCATGTACATAAGCATCATACAATATGTGATTTTATAATGAAAAGCCTATAATTCTTATAATTATATAGTTCTTAAAGAACTCGAGAACTGCATTTAGAACTTTCTCCTTATCATTAGCAACAACAATAATTGCATCAAGATTTGGAGAAGTACCGAGATATTATGGGATCAAGACCTGCTCTCCAGGAACTGATCCAGACCTGGAGGTTATAAAACGTTTACCGTACTCATACTCTAACTCAGTCATGTTTGTTTTGAGTACAACTCTGAGCAAGTTTCGAAAAATACTTGAAAAATCTTAAACATGTACTCTATTTGAGTATGAGAATGATTCTATAAGTTTTATAACCTTCACTTTTGAGTATGAGTACGATTTAGAGCACAGAGTTTGAGTATGAAAATGTGCTCAAAAAAGTTTTATAATGTATTTTCAAACATCCTACTTTCATTTCTGTTGGAATTCCCAACTGTCAAAATATACATACTATATCCATCTAGATTCATGAGGAAATGGCCATCCTTACAACTGTCAAAATATACATACTATATCCATCTAGATTCATGAGGAAATGGCCATCCTTACAACTGTCAAAATATACATACTATATCCATCTAGATTCATAACTGCATTGTTCATAACTGCAGCGCCTTCATGAGGAAATGGCCATCCTTACAATTGTAAAGAAATCAAAGGCAAAAATATTGGAAACGTAATTATTGAACTACCAACAACTTCCACTAGAGAAGGAAATCAGGTATGGACATTGGGAACAAGTCTTTCATGAGACTATAACAGGAAGGCCAGAGAGAGAATGCCACTGCTTGGATTGAGAGAGGTTTCTCACCTTAAATATTCCACTGCTTGGATTGAGAGAGGTTTCTCACCTTAAATATTCCACTGCTTGGATTGAGAGAGGTTTCTCACCTTAAATATTCCACTGCTTGGATTGAGAGAGGTTTCTCACCTTAAATATTCCACTGCTTGGATTGAGAGAGGTTTCTCACCTTAAATATTCCACTGCTTGGATTGAGAGAGGTTTCTCACCTTAAATATTCCACTGCTTGGATTGAGAGAGGTTTCTCACCTTAAATATTCCACTGCTTGGATTGAGAGAAGTTTCTCACCTTAAATATTCCACTGCTTGGATTGAGAGAGGTTTCTCACCTTAAATATTCCACTGCTTGGATTGAGAGAGGTTTCTCACCTTAAATATTCCACTGCTTGGATTGAGAGAGGTTTCTCACCTTAAATATTCCACTGCTTGGATTGAGAGAGGTTTCTCACCTTAAATACTTCTGCTTCATCTGTTATGTTTATGTTCTTCCTGAATCCATCATTTATTCTGTCTCTGCACACTGTAAAATATTCCTAACGATATCATAAGAAGCCACACAAAGTCCGGTGAAAAGTATACATGTACATGCTCATTTGATCAGATACTCAGTGATTAAATTATGTTGTACTGAAGCAGGTCTGGCGTTCAGCAGTGATTAAATTATGTTGTACTGAAGCAGGTCTGGCGTTCAGCAGTAATTAAATTATGTTGTACTGTAGCAGGTCTGGCGTTCAGCAGTAATTAAATTATGTTGTACTGAAGCAGGTCTGGCGTTCAGCAGTGATTAAATTATGTTGTACTGAAGCAGGTCTGGCGTTCAGCAGTAATTAAATTATGTTGTACTGAAGCAGGTCTGGCGTTCATCTAGTCTGTACTTCACAATGTGTTTGTTTTATTTTACAGGTAAACTTCGATATCTCGAACTTGTTAAGACTGAATAAAAACTTTGAGATATCCGAGGGTTTGAGAAATCGAAGTTCATGAATTTGACCCCAATACTGTGTAGTGTTTTTTGCTGCATATTGTTTTATATGACAGGTGAATAAACACACCTTTTAAAAGTGGTAAAAGTTTTAGTTTGAAGTTAGTAAACCGATCACTGTAATAATGACGAAGACGGAAACGGGAAATACTGTGGTAGCTCAATTTTCATGGAATTCGTGGGTACCCCTCACCCAAGAATTTACATCCTCAACGAATAAAGAATCATAATTACTTTCCAGAGTTATCTTTCTTACAAATATCTAAATCCACGAAATTACGTCTTCATGAGCCCGTAAAAATTCAGCAATCCACGAAAATTGGTCCCGACGAATTTAAATGATTCTACAGTATCGCTGCTTTGGACTCTGTGTCTTTTTCTACTTATGTTATAGCCTGGAACTTTGTTTCGATTGTATGAACTTTAAGGTTCCTTTTTATACCACTGCCAGATAATCCAACTATCCCCCGGGTTGGATACCGGGTCCTTCGTTACATGTAGATTGCTTATCAGATACTGAAGATTTTGAATTTTGGTACCGATATTTAGACTAAAAAATAAGGTCTATTAATGTTTAATTCTTGATTTCTACTTCACTTTCACTTTGATGTGTTTAGTATTTACTTTGACTTGTAATAGCATGTGTAAACGTGTATTACGACAAAATTAAATCCCTATTTCAGTACTCGTCCCCGCGCTGCGTGTTGAAATATCGTGTCATCCTACATATAAGTGTGCATTTCATGATCACTTCCAAACACCCAGTCTGCATAATTAGTTAAAGCTCCCATATCAACAGCTTGGGGCTAATAAGGCGTGATCATCAGCAATAGTTCCGTGAAGCCCATGCTAGACCTAACAGAAACATCCAACAGACCGTAAAATTAGCATAACGGGATGATTGTGAACTTCAGGTGTGAAGCCAATGAAGCGAGAAACTTCTTGGACTTCAAGATAACGCTTGTGATTTTAGCACTTGGGACTGTAAATCTACTTTGAGATAAGCCAGGTATTCGAGATTTCCGTGTTCGAGATACAGGGGTTTTTAAAAATCATATAGTAAAACTGGCTGGGACCGTCGACTCACTTCGAGACATCCATGGTATTTGACATATCGGTGTTCGAGATACCAAAGTTTACCTGTATTTGATAGTGGTGACTTCAAATCAACCCAACCACACTATGATTAGAAACTTGAAAATAAACTCAAATAGAAATGAAAACAAGATAAACAACACTTTACAAATGTATGACCAGTATGAATATGACAAATACACATTCCTAAAGCCTAGAACTAAGCACCCAACCATAAGATAATATAATAATTTTGTAAATTGAAAGGGGCAAAGTTAAGAAGACATAATTCCAATATAGGAAGAATGGAAGGAGAAGTGTAGCTAGCAAGACCAGCAGCTGTCTCGCTTTGATGAATTGTTCACTGCATAGCTTTGTATAGTAAATTGAACAATAGAAACTGTCATTAAAGTTATTGGCTGAAAGATAAAGTGGGTGTAGTCAAATACAATAGGTGAATAATTTACATTGGGATCGAAATTCAGAAATAAAAGTAAAAGTAAAACCTAAACTACCACATTACTGACACAAATACTTACCACTGATAATACTGGTCAATACATATATATTATTACTACAGAAACTTGATCCGAAGAGTCGGATCACGTCGAGTTGACAGGCGAGGATCATCAGATCACACGAGACGCGAAGCGTCGAGTTTGATCTGATGATCTGCGCCTGTCAACGAGACGTGATCCAACTCTTCGGATCAAGTTACTGTAGTAATGATAAATTTATTATATACCCCCTTCTGCATTTTAAATCCACATTTATAAGATAATAAATCTAATCCAAATTATTAAAAACACAGACATACCATGAAATTCTATTTTGTTTACGCAGTTTTGTTTATGACGCAGTCAATATTTTCCACAAATAACGTAGCGTAGCCTTAGTACGCAAGTCCTCGAGCTCGCGCTTCATAGTTCACCGCATATCGAGTGCAGTAGGCTGTGACGTCATAGTTATAACATAGCGTTGATACATTGTGATGTCATTGTGACGGCATCAGTTTCAGAGGATACTGATATGGAATCAGAAAACCAGTGTAGTGATCCGGAAAACTGGATCACACGCTGTGAAATCCACAGTATCAAAGAACGATACATTCATGGGTATATAATAAAAATACTTACCACTGATAATACTGGTCAATACAAATACTTACCACTTAGTCCAAAATCATCATTCTTAAAAGCCCTTTGTCTCACCCTATGCAACTTCTTGAAGATTGAAAGTATCTAAAACAGCAATAAACCTCCAGTTTACCGACTGTCAAAACACAATAGAGTTCAGAGAAAGAGTTCAATTGTTTACATCAGTTGTTGATTAAAATAGTGTTTGAAAACTTTGTTCTTGAATTTGGTGCATTAGCTTGTTTCACTATCACAATTTCTATAATCAATATAGGATCTCCCACGGTTTGTGATTTGATATGATTTATATTCAACGAGTTGTGTGTTTTCTATCCTGGAGCCTTGGCGAATAATAATTATAAATCAAATCAAACCACAATCTATGGGAGATTTTTTTTATCACAAGTTAACCCCCCCCCCCACCTGGTTATTCATTTACGGTACTGAAAACATTGTGTAATAATTGAAATTTATGTAATAGGCGATATCCACTGGATAAAGGAGTGTTATCCTTTGGTTGTCTCCTTTATAGTGTAGGAAGATACAGGTCTAATCTGAAACGATACACACCTTGATACAATGTTAACAAGCTATAAGATGTTATTTCAACTTGTAATAATTATTTAACATAGAATCTCAGGATTTTTTAAAATACCCAAGTCCCCTAATTGTATTGAAATTGTGAAAGGGGGCAAAGCCCTCTAACGGTTCAGGGCCGTACAATGGAGCTCGCACAGTATCACTGGTATTGATATACATGATTAAAAGGAAAATATGGAAAACTGATGAAAAATTAACCATACCTATAGAACTTGAAAATTTCGGTCAAAGTGGTGTTGATTGGAATGCAAGTGTGAGGACATGTATTTTGCCATTTTGAATCTCGTCTACCCACAGCACTTGATGTGTGGATGGCCTGTATATATAAATCTTATATATATGACATATGAGTTTATGTGTATCTCACAAGTAGTCATCTTATGCCTCGTTCACACAGATGCGCATTAAATTTTACTTCGCATCAAATTTAATGCGAAGTAAAATAATGCGCATTAAATTAATTCGAATTAAATAGCGTTCACACGGCGGTAATATTTAATGCGAAGTAAACTAATGCGCATTAAATTCGTATGCATATCTATTAAAAGGTGCGCGAAATAAATTAAAGAATAGCTAGCTAGACTATGCTATTGAAAATTATTTTTCTAGATATTTTAATGAATATTGTGTAGATACAGAATTCTTTGTTCAAAATGCTATATACATGTAGTATAGACTATACTACATGTTTACAATTTACATGTTGATCTACACATAAGGAGTTTTGTTGTGTTTATTTATATGTTCCCAAGAAATTACTTGTTATTTCCTCTGACGACCAGCATTCAATCTAGACAATATATTATTTCTTCATGGGCCCCAATTTTAAAACTTTGGAACGTCTTTTTCACCACTCCGCTGACTACTGTTAGAACGTAATTTTTAATAGCTAATACGTGTTATAAGTCTACTATGACGTTATATGGTATAAAAAATTAACAATGAGCGGCATATTTGTTTTAAAAAATGTAAAAAAGAAAATCATATTATCACTATTTTAAAACATTTTTGTTGTATCTAAAAACAAATTCCATCGACATGTATTACTCAGTATGCCTATGCAGAGCACAGATTTACGTCTGACATTATCTAATGACATGCTGTTTGTAATGTTTTTAGTGATTATTATCATTTTACTTAGTTTTTTGTACAAAACTGACATTAATATATATAGCTGACCATGGGTATGATGCATATGACCCAAATTTGTCATTACACATGTGTGTACATTTAATGCGAATTAGCTTTGCTTAGCGTTCACAAGGAGCTAATGCGAAGTAAATTTAATTCGCATTAGATCGCGACATCAATTTTAATTCGAAGTAAACTAATGCGCATTAAAATCTCCGTGTGAACGCGGTTCCGATTTAATTCGCATTAACTTACGTTTAATGCGAATTAAATTTTTCGTGTGAACGAGGCATTAAAAGCTTACTGAAAGTAGAAACTGACTATACAGAATGACTTATGAGGATGATCGGTGGGGAAATCACATATTTTAGATGATCGAATTATTGGTTCAGTATATTTTTTCAATGGGTCTAGAGGGGGGGGGGGGGGGGGGGGGTAAATACATTAAGATCTATACACACTATCCACACTTAAGATGCCTGTTAGGGCTGAAATGATTCACCAAAATATTGATATTGTTCAATATAAACACTTGATTCAATGTTCGATTCACTGCCTCGATTTCCTGTTCGATATACTTATTACAAATGGGTTCAGTAAAATACATCAGGCTCGGTCTGTACTTTTTATTCTGCATGAGGGACAAAATATCGTTGAAATTTAATGTTCAAAATGTTGTTTGCCTTGAGTCTGACAAAAATAATAATGAACTTCATCAGTTTAAACTACAGAGCCAACAGGCATCTTACCATTTGGCAGTTTGGAAACATTTTGCTTTGAATCTCAGTAATTAAATTTTTCTTCAATGTTATCATTGGCTTCTTCTGTAAATTGTATCGTATTGACAGTATTGAAGCGTGGCATAAATATTGAAATAGGCATTTTATCGCGAAGGGACATCATTTCAGCCCTAGAATTCCTGTGATATGCACCTCTATATGTATCGTATTGTGAAGGAGGGGGTATTGTTTCAGCCCTAGTGCCTGTGGTATGTATCGTGAAGGGGAGGTATCGGTTTAGCCCTTGTGTGTGTGGTATGTATCATATCATGAAGGGGCATATCGTTTGAGCCCTAGACTTCTTGTGGTATGCACCTCAATATGTATCGTATTGTGAAGGGGCGTATTATTTCAGCCCTAGTGCCTGTGGTTTATATATATATATATTTATACACACTATCCACACTCTTCAGGTACCTGTGGCAATTGCATGCATGTTCATTTCAAACGGATAATGGTTGAACTTGCATATAACTCATAACTCCAGGGGGAAAAAAGTACAAGTTGGTATACTGAATAATTCAATGAAACTTAATCAAACAAGGCATTTTGAAATTGGCACCACTTTGTGAGAGGGGGACGTTTGGAGAACACTTGTAATGGTCTCAGCTACATATTAGAACTACAGTATTCTTAATCTCAGTAAGATTCATTGAGGCTGAAGAGGCATAAGTCCAAATATCCAGCCTCGATGATTCTCGCTAAGATTACAGTAATACAGCGTCTACGGTAGTTCCGGATCTGTTTATTCATACTTTGCATGTGAAAATAATAACAGAATTCATCTGAATATCTATCTATTAATCGAAATGTAATTTTCTTAGCTTCCATTTGAAATAGGGTTTTTAATTTACCTCTCTGGAGTCTCTGCTAATTAGAGTACTTGAGGTATAATCAACAGCGACAATTATGGCAGTTTCAGATCACTTACAACAGTTGCATATCACCCTATAATTACCAGCATAAAGCGAAAGAGGGAAAATGCCAAAGGATATTTCATTATTGGGAAAATATTGATATATCTTACCAGACTATTATAAGCAAAAACAATTAATTTATTAATTTTCAATCTTTGATATATATTAAAATTGGTAGTCTTCCACTTCAGAAGTCATGCTTTGTCTTTCACAACAGGACTCTCTTAAATCAAAAAGTTCTTTCTTTTCTGGGATAAATTTTTTTTCTGCCTCTCCCCACACTGTAGGCAAAATATCGATTGTTACATATCTCAGAATTTTTAGAAATGAATACCTCAGCAGTGGCACGTCTTTTTACCACAAGGATACCACAGGGTACCTCAAGGGACACCAGTGTCACCTTAAGATACCCCATGGAACCCTAATGACACCCAAGGCACCCCTTACAACCTTATTGACACCCCAAGTAACTCCATTAACACCACATGGTACCACAAGGAACCCTATTAACACCCCAAATGACATCCTAATGTGACCTAATGACACACCAAAGTATCCTATTGATACTGCAGTGTATGTAAAGTATCTTCATGCAGTGTATGTGAGAGTCACTGGACCATGGTTATATCAAACTATGAAAAAATGAATTTATGGATAGTGCAAACTAATTTTATGTCTGGCACAGGTTAAAAACAACAATTTGACTCTTTCATATCTATAATTTCAAGATCAAAAAATTTATAAACTCACATTATATTTCATTAGTATTTATATTTGACAAGCAATTCCCCAAAAACTCTAGTTTTCCAAGCCATGTTATATTTTTTTTTACAATAGTTCCCTGAACAATTTTTGTAAACATACTTGAAGGAAACATTAATTCGGTGAAATAAATATGCTAGCATACTTAAATTAACGAAATTCTTAACAGCATAAAACAAGTTATGGATATAGCAAAGTAAATTCATAATTTACCAGGACTTTGTAACCTACTTTGACTGTAATGTATATATTGACAATTTGAATTCTCATATTTCTTGCAAGGACATTTTTTCCACCTTTCCATGGAAAGACCTCTTGAAATGCTTCTGTTTCTTCTTGTTATTTTCATTATTATATTGTTTTTCCGCTACCGCCTTTTTGAACTGAAAGACTTATCAAAAACTTTATAGTTCATGTTACTCGACAACAAAAGTTATTCGGAAAAACAACCCCAGAAGTATGACCTGTGACCCCTTTTGGAGTTCTTGCCCCTTGCATGATAAACCCTGTTATTGCTACTCTGTTTCTTATCGTTAAACCTTAACACTTAAAATGAATAGTCATAGAAACATGGGACTAACTGCAGTGTGATCCTTGAACTTTGACCTTTAACATTTGGTAAAGGTTAAGGTCACATTGATTTCTTGAAAATTTTCTTTTTTTCTATTTCTTAAGCCAATCTGGTTTCTTTTTCATGAAATTTAGCTTTAGAGAGTTAGATATAAAAAACAAATGAAATTCAAAGAAGGTGGAAAGACCTCTAATTGCTCCGTGAACAATTAGTCTACTAGTTGTATAATTACGTTTATGTGATTTGTAGATTCACCACTGTTCTTCCCATGGTCCATTTTGATAGAAAAATTAAAAACAAAACTTTTTGATAAGGTCATCTTTAACGAAAAAATTTAATAAAATGCATCGCAAGGGCACATGATATGCCCATTAGGTATTATTCATCATAAAAAGATAAGTGTGAAAATTTGTATAAAGATGTACTTACTGAGTTTATCTAGCTTTTTTCATATAAGGTACATTCCATATTTCAGGAAACTAGATGTGTCAGTTAGACACAAATGTCTTTTTCTACTCTCAACTTGTAAATATTTCAAAGTCTAATGTTGTGAAAATAACACTGGGTATGGGTGCAAAAAAAAAATGATTAAGATATATTAGAGCAATTAATCAGCAAGTCATCGGTTAAAAGAATCATACCGGAAATAAGGTCATTGTCTACCAGCAAATCTTGTTTAATTCTGTTTCCATGGGAGGTTAAACATAAAGAAAAGGTGTTAGGGGCTTTCAACTTGGTGTCTAAGATAACAAAGTTCAACTGTTTTTCATATTGCATATTTCATTAATCTACCTGTAACTCACTAACTGCATAAATGTACCATGGAATTAGAACTCTTCAGCATGCAGTGTTTAGTGACTCTTTAGACTACTTCTTTTTTAGCTCACTTGAGTCAAAGCACCTTGAACATCCATTTTAAAACATATAGTATATCACAAAATCTTGTAATCCTTGAAGTATTTGATTGAAACTTCTTTCTTTTCTATTTCTGAAATCTTATATTTTAGCTCACCTGAGCCAAAGGCTCAAGTGAGCTTTGTCCAGCGTCAGTCTGTCTGGAAACATCTATACAATTCTTTTTATTAAGAACACCAGAGGCACAAATTAAAAATATTGATATGGAAGCATCCTCAGGTAGGGTAGATTCAAGATTTTTCAAATCATGATCCCCCACAAGGGGGTTGGAGCCAAAACAGGTGATCAAAATTCTTATACAGGAATATATAGGAAAAAATCTTTAAAGATCTTCTTCCCAAGAATGGCAAAAGCATGATCAGTAATATTTTTATGGAAACATCCTCAGGTAGTGTACATTTAAGCCCCCCCCCCCCCCCCCCCCCCCCCCAAGTAATGATTCCGTAGCATAGGGAAGGGTAGGGCCACAATAAACAGTCAAATTTTTACAAAGGAATATAGATCTACACGGAAAATCTTCTGTTTGAAAACAGTAGGGCCACAGTGACTCAGATGAGCGTTTTGGCCCATGGGCCTCTTGGTTGTGATTAAGATAAATTTAAATAGATTTAAGAATGTAGTTTGAAAAATAAAAGGTATATTCCAAAGGAAACATGATCAAGTAGAATCTATAGTTTAACAGCCGACATAATTATCTGACAAGTCAACATAATCAAAATATATCTACTTGTCAGAAAGTTATGTCGACTTGTCAGTAAGTTTTTTGCTGCTTCTACAAATGTCATTATATACACTTTTATCCACTTCATCTTTCTTCAAGTTAGAAAAATGCACCAAAATTTTATCAAAATTTACTAAATTGACAAGACTTATGCCCCTTTACAATTGTATTTTTCATAGAAATTTTATGAACCCCAAATAATGCAATGCTTTCCTCTTATCCAATTTTGTTAGATTTTTTATTACATTTATTTTGTGCATTCTTTTTTTACTTTCAATACAAGATATTGTGTTGCATTTAGTTTGTTGTTTCATGATAAATTGACTGGATTATAGGAACACCATAGTAAACTAGTATTATCATATAATAGATATATAGCTTCCATATTATGAAATGTATTTTTTCGGTCCTACTAAACAGTGAACCGTAGAGAACTCTAGAGAACCTGAGAGAACTCTGGCTATATTCGGTAAATTCAAATAAATGCAATGCATAATTGAGTTGAAAATCATTTTATTTATCATATTCTAATAATTAAATTATCAACAATGTTATTTTATGTGTGTTTTCCCTTGAAAATAATCGAAAAACGTAACAAAGTTTTATAGCAAAATATTTTTTGTCATCCCGATCCCGATTCAATTTCTATAACAGTGTTATATTGAAATAATAGTTCCTTCTCATTAATTTACAGGTTTTTTTTAAATTTACTTGTATTTTCTAGGCTATATAGACCTTTAACCCTTTCAATTTGGCTCAAACCAAATAAATAAATTCAATTACAATTTCTCTGTCTCAAAGAGAATGATAAATTCTCAAGAGATCCGATATTGGGTCAATAACAATCATAAAACTCAAGTAAGATACTTTTTTTAATATTCACTTGTTATCTTGTGATGTACTGAATATTTAAAAACTTAAAGGAGACAGAGATCCTGAAATTCACAATTTTTGTGTCACTTCACCAATAGATGATAATATGGGTAATTCAAAACCAAAATAGTTTGAAACTGATTAAGCAGTTCTGGAGAAAAAGTTGAGAAAGTTAAAAAAATTATGACACAAACTTAAGACACAACGATGGACAAAACAGATAGAAATAGGTCACCTGAGTGACTCAGATGACCTAAAAATGCATATAAGCCATATCTAGATTCATTAAGATTGAATGGGATGTCAATGATGTATCCTTGTGGTTCCTTGTGGTACCTTGTGGTAAAAAGACGCATAGACACGAAAAAATGTGAATAAAAATATGTACAATTTATCAGTCATGTTTAAGATTAAAGACATAATTAAGTTGTATGCAATATATCTATGTCCTATAGAGGTTCCACAGAGCTAGAAACTCTTGAACATAATTTCTACTGCCCTTTAGTGAAAAGAATCTGACCATAATTTGTGAGACTGGATATTTCAAAAGTCTGGCATGAGAGTACCAAACTGTAAAATTCGGGGTTGTTTTATTTTCAGAGAAATAAATTAATCTATTAACTTTTAAAACTTTATTAGTTAAATTAAATACATTTTTCAACAATCTAGAAAACACTTTAACATGGTATTCACTATTGTTATTTACATTAATTTTATTTTGACATGCCTGAATAAAATTTATATCGAAGAGTTTGGAAATTGGTTAGCAAAAAATGGATAGTGCTGTCTATTTCACTCACTATAACTTCCTTTTTATTTGCGTGGATATACTCCTACTTTTGATTATATGTAAATCATTGCGAGTATGAGCGAGAGGTAAAGGTACATAAATTTACTGTAACAGAATTATCCTGAACCTCATGGAAATATAGAGTTCATTAGAAATACTTTAGACCCTAATGACCGTTCATTTTTTTGTAAAATGTCAAATATTTTAGTTACGATTTTTGAAAGCCATGCAATAAATTCAATTCGAGGAAATTCGAACGCTGGATCTAGCGAGCGTTTTGATTTATATAGAACGGAAATTTGCATTGTAGTTCCATATTACATAAAACTATATCTCGATACAAACCTGTGAACGATTGACTTGTGTCATTGCTCATCAGCTTGTCCAAAATGACGAAAATCACTTTCAACTGTTTACGAAAGAATGACAATTTCTACCTTCTGAAGAAGGAGAATTCTTCTAAGGGAAAGCATTAATAAAGAGACTTTTTTAAAAGTAACGTCATAGGTTTTTGCAAAATCTTTTTTTATCATTAAAATTTGTGCATGATAGAAATATATCTTTAGGAGGAATTTTATATAGTGGGTATTATAAAAAATCTAGTAAACAATTTGATATTGAAAAGGTTTATATTTTCTATAAATAATCAATATTATCTATACTATAAAAATGTTGTCAAGGGTAATAACTCTTACGTTGTTATTTCTCTATTGCATGTTTATTATACAATGACTTCCTTAAATTGATATCCACAATTAATTCATATATATTTTATATAATGCAGCAGTTTTTTGAAACTGTTGAAATTAAAATATTGTCATTTTAACCAAATTTTCAATTCAATTCTTTATTGGCACTAAAACACATAAAAGTTTTGTACAGCCATGCAGTATAAGATACACATTATATATTGTATTTTTATCAAGCCATTTAATGAAAATGTGTGATTTTCTGATGTTGATATAAACTTTTGTATTGATGTCCGACATCTTTAAAGATCTGGCAACATATATATTTTCTTCGGTTATTGATTAAAGTATATATATAAGTGGAAATCAATTAATACAACTTTTCTACTTTGAACAAATAAATTTGATAAATCCCATGAGGGTGGAGCTACCTTAAAATATTGGTGGGTTTTTTCCTGCTTAATTGTGATCAGCATACCATTTCTTAACATTATGCACAAGATCGAGTTCCTCACTTAAAAGAATGTTTAGATATTAATTGAGTTGATTATCAAATCCCTTTTTGTTAAAGACTTTGTAATGAATGGGCATGCACCACTGGTCAGGAACTATATTTCTGTTCAAAGACCTCATCCTTTGACATAAAAAAATAAATTAAGGAACCCAGATCATTTAGTCTAGGTAGTGCAGTATCTGTGGGCTGGACCTGGAATCGGACCAGTGACTCCTGCATTTTCTAGTCAGGTGCTCTAATAATTAACCACTGATGAGCTATCCAGGCCTACATCCACGGTCCGTATAGCCCCAACTACTACATTACCCCCTCCTATAATTTGTCTTCACCCTTGAAGACACACAACTCAGATTCTTTTCGCCCTTGGCAGGACAACCTGCTGTGCAGGGGTGGTCAAAGGCACCAACTGTAGTATATAGGAGAGGAGAAAATTTGTGGCTGGACCAGGAATCAAACCCTGGACCCCAGCATTACTAGTCAGGTGCTCTAACCACCGAGCTATCTACAGTCCTAACCACTACTACGGTAGTAATCTTGCAAGTTTCATTGAAATCAGCTTGAAGTTAACACAATTGCATGCTCTCCGCTTTCCTCTAGCGACCGTCACAGTATTCTTAACACATGACCTTCATAACGAGTAGGAGCCTATATTCTTTGTGTAAGAATGGAAAAGGATATAATGATTTCTGAACATTCTATTTATATAAATCAATAGGAATAACCCACATCTTTGTGCATGGTAACATATTAGTGAAAGTGGCTGAGTCTCAACATCTTTTACATTTCAACCAGGCTTGGATTTCTCTCAAGAAACTTAGTCCAAATTTGAAACCTGAGATTTTACTAAAATTTTGACAGCTAAAATAAACCAAAACTGAAACTTAAGTTTTAGATTTTTTTTCAAGAAATCCAAGCCTGGAATCTGCATATTCATGTTTCATCTTGTAATATGTGTAATCTGCATTCTCCGACTTCGAATCAGAAATGTACGAAATACCATATCCAAACAACAACAACACCACAGCTGCATTTAATATCAACAACAAAGTAATCAACATCAATATATATATATTTATCATTCATGTTAGATATTCAATATGAAATATATATCATCTATCCTTCAAATGCACTATTGCACCATATAACATTAAAAATCACTCAACAGACACATGATTCGTTGATCAGGGGAGACTTCCCTCTCCTCTTCATCACTTTATACATGCAATGTACACATAAAAACAGGAAATTTATGAGCTGTAACAGTAATGCGAGCACAAAACAAGAAATAAAAAAATCAACTGCAATACTTGCTGGCAGTACAGCAGGTAGGTCAATCATCCGTAATGATTTTTTGTGATTAGTTGTGATGATACTAACTGGGGTCATTGTTTGATTTTACTCCTCAAGAACTCTCCAAAAATATGGAACACAACTGCCTCTTACAAATTGTGTTTTTTCTGCACCATGTGACTCACAGGGCCCACCCTGCTGTATTCATTATACAGTTAAAGAACTTGTAAATGATGTTGCATGAAAATCTTTCTACACATTTTCATTGCACAATGTGAAAAAAATATTCTCACAATTTCATGCATTTTCAGAATATGAATTCCATTTGGCCTCAGATTGGACCACAAGTCCAAAAACAAGGGAGCATGAATTCCACAATTTTAGCAGACCAAAAAATAAACAAAAGTAGAAAAACAGCAAAACTATAACATTTCACATTATACATGTACATACAAACAGGTGCATAAAGATAACATTTTGTTACTTATTTATCTTATTAAGTATAAAGTATAGTAAGAATAACCCTTAAAAGTAACCTAAAACCCCATGAGTCCCCAGACTACCCCACCCCCCCCCCCTTAAAATAATCATGGATCCATCACTGTCGGTCATCTTTACTGGTGTATCCAATTTGTCTGTTAAATATACAAAAGATTAAAGAAGATTTTTAAAGGACTTCATACATTTTCGCCCTGAAGCCCTCACCCAGGGCCATCAAGTGATTAGTATTAGTAGATTCAATAACACTATGGCATTTTTTTTTTTTGCAGGGGGGGGGGGGGGGGTCAGAAAGTTAAAAATAGCTACATTATTACATCTAATCAGTTAGATGCTCAGGAGTAAAGTAGAAGATTTTTAAATAATACATTTGAACTATGCTCAAAATACTTCTCTGGAGCCTAAACCCTTGTGCTTAGACAATGAACAACTTTCAAAATATACCACATTTTATATTTTCCTCTTTCAATTTTGGTACCAACTATACTCTTTACACTCTTGATGTTTTGAGACTAAAGAATAATAACTTATGAAGTACTGTAAATCTGGCTATTTTGCTGCATATAACTTTTTATTTTGGGGTTAAATTGCATTTGCAAAACTACTTTTTAACTTAAAAATAATTCTTTGAAAGTTTTAGCATCAAATTTGATTTGCAAATATAAATCTATGACATTTCAACCCTATCTTCACAATATACATGTATGTGGTAAGAGTTACAAGCTGTATTCAAAACAGAACACATCCAAGAATCTGACTACACAAAGATGCCATTTCAGGGCCGTAAATTAACCTTCAATTTGGAGGAGGCAGGAAATTAGGCGGGGGTCTGGGGGCCGCCCATTTTGAGCACACTGAACACGTTTCGTGTAAAATCCTTGATTCTAGGGCCTTCTAAGATGTTACTTGACTAACTCATTCTAAAAGAAAGATTTGGAATGCTTTTTAAGGGAGGTATCATGTTCTTAGTTATTGGAAACAACATAAATTCTAATGAACTTTAAATTTTAATTTTTTTTGGCTCAAAAGTTGGAGGAGGCAGCTGCCTCCTCCGCCTCCATGTAATTTACGGCCCTGCATTTACTTGGTGTCAAAACAAGATAATAACAAAATAACAATCTTAGAGAATTTTATGTAAATGGTGTGGGCAATAGTTGCTTCTTTTTTTTTTTTTCTTTTTTTTTTTTTTACATCAACTGGTTATTATAAATGCATCAGTACAAACATGATAAGATAAAAGTATTTAGTTGTACAAGAGGCCAAAGGGCCACAACACCTAAAAAAAAATCCCCTGCTCTTTTTACTATGTACTAATAATCAAAAACTGTTTTTCTAAACTAACATGGTTAATGTATCTATAATAGAGGTATACAATAACTTATGCAATGAAAACTATTTGATTTCATCCCAAATTTAAAGGAAATAGGTCAGAATTTTTATGTTCACTCTTGCCTTAATTTAACTCTTGGACATCTTTGGTTGGCCTTATTTGTACAATGTATGCATTGCTAGTGCCTCCTTCATGTGGTCGGAAAGAAAACATGGCGTCAGTAAGTTTTGACGTCGAGTTCATCAGCTGTAGATACAAGAATAAGGACCTACCAGAATGAATTCATTATGCTAGACCATGTGTGAAACACTAAAGGGTAGTTATAGAGATCCAAGAGTTGCAAGAGAATAGCACATAGCACGCTAATAACCACACGGTTAGCACTTCCTAGCACGCTAATAATCACACGGTTAGCACTTCCTAGCACCTCGTTTCAGAAAGAAAGTGTTTAAAAATACAGGCTGTATTTTAAAACTATTTTCATTTATATCTGTACAACCAGAGCTTTTTGTATGCTTTTTTTTTTTTGGTTTCATTTTATTCATAGAATACCATAGTATTGATATCTTTACTAAAATCTAACATCTATCTATGGGAGTGTATGTACCTTTAGATTGAACTCTATTTCCCTAATTTTTGTTTACCTTCCCTTAGAAAGGTAGTCCTTTTGATGAACACATTTGAATTTCCTTTACTTGAGATTGTTTTATTGGTTGAAATTAATTCATTGGTTTATGGAAGGGTGTTGAAAATGCAAAAAGGTTTGTTGACAATGGACAAAACTTCAATAAGAAACTCCATGAGCTTTAAGATCAGAAAATCCAAAAACTATTTTAAAAATATTACATAATTGTCTGTTTATATACAATACACCGTACATATCTTTTAAATAATATCAAACAGCAACTTGCTTCCTGATGGTCATGTGATTGTCATGTACAAAACTGAGCAATGGAAATATGGTAATGAATAGTAGTTTTGTATCATTAAAACAGAAAACAAGAGGCCCATGGGTCACATTGTTCACTTGAGTCACCTTGGCCCATATTCAAAGATTTTCCCTACATATTCGCATGTAAAACTTTGATCCTTATTGTGGCCCCAGCCTACCGCCCTGGGCCATTTTTACAAACTTGAATCTGCACTATGTCAGGAAGTTTTCATGTAAATGTAAACTTTTCTGGCCTATTAATGGTTCTTGAAAAGAAGAATTTTACAGATTTTCACCTATATATTTGTATGTAAAACTTTGATCCCCTATAGTGGCCCCATCCTATCCCTTGGGACCATGGTTTTAACAAACTTAAATCTGCACTATGTCAGGAAGCTTTCATGCAAATGTAAACTTTTCTGACTTGGTGGTTCTTGAGAAGAAGATTTAAAGATTTCCCCTATATGTTTCTATGTAAAACTTTGATCCCCTATTGTGGCCCCATCCTACCTCCGGGGACCATGATCTAAATAAACTTGAATCTACTTTATGCCAGGAAGCTTTCAGGTAAATCTCTACTCTTATGGCCGCGTGGTTCTTCAGAAGAAGACTTTTAAAGATTTTCCATATATATTCGCATGTAAAAAATTTGATCCCCTATTGTGGCACCACCCTACCTCCAGGGGTCATGATTTTACAAACTTGAATCTTCACTATGTCAAGAAGCCTTCATGTAAATTTAAGCTTTTCTGTCTCAGTGGTTCTTGAGAAGGTTTTTAAATGACCCTACCTTATTTTTGTTGTTGCATTTTTGTGATTATCTCACCTTTGAAAGGGGCATGGTCCTTCCATTTGAACAAACATGAATCCCCTTCACCTATGGATGATTTGTACCAAATTTGCTTCAAATTGGCCCAGTGGTTCTGGAGAAGTTGAAAGTATGAAAAGTTTACAAACAGACAGAGAGACAGATGATGGATAACAGGTGATCAGAAGAGCTCACTTGAGCTATCAGTTCAGGTGAGCTATAAACTACATGTATAAACACATAGCTTTTAAGGAAAAAATAAGGAATGTACATATAACAAAGATAACTACATAAGGTTTGTGTACAAATGACAAAATCTAGTGGGACTTCCAATTTTTTAACATCAAAGTTCTATGTGATGATAATCAAACAAAAATTGCTACTAAATGAGACATGTACAATATGGAATAAGAAGATCTTTAAGTCTAAGTCTAAAAGTTTGCTTTAACCCCCTCCCCCCTATAACAAGAGGCCTACGTGCAACATTGCTCACCTGAGAAGCAGTTCCTAGCAATAAACAAGCTTGACCAAAACTATCATTATACAAGCAGCTTGGTTTAGAAAAATCTTTTCAAAGTTAACGACTAAAAATTCATTAATTATGAAACTTAACTGTTAAATTTGACTACAAATTCATCAATTATCATGGCTTTTCATATTAACAAATTTCATCTAAGGATGCTTAGGTGCCAAGTTCAGTTCCCTATACATTTGCATGTAAACTTTAATCCCCTGTTGTGGCCCCTTCCTAACCTCAAGGGTCATGCTTTTTACGAACTTGAATCTTCACTTTGACAGGAAGCTTTAATGTAAATTTCAGCTTTTCTTGCTCAGTGGTTCTTGAGAAGAAGATTCTAAAATAATTTAGCATTTTTGTGATTATCTCCCCTTTGGCTCAGGTGAGTTAAAAACTCTGCATGTAATTCTTATCATCAATACCTGTAAGGTAAAAACATTAATTTGTCTGGCAACCATTAAGTCAGTATTTGCTGAAATGCTATCCCCACATCAGTGTTAAAAGGAGAGAGTGAAAGGGGGCAAAAGGAAGCTTGGCAAAAGAGTTTCTTTCTGATGTTCCTCAAGTAAAATCTTGCTATTTGCAAGGAACAGTTTAAGAGTGTGAGTTCAACAATAAAATTAATTTTTTTTTATCAGAAGTCAATGTTAAGGGGCACAACACAAAACCTGAGTCACCTTGCTCATTTATCTTTACATCCTTATTGTAGCTTGTTTTGGGGATCATGGTGCAAATAAACATGTATCTACATCAAGATGTTTGCTGATGAATTTGACAAACAGCAGTGCCCATGTGGTTCTCTCGAGATTTTCAAACAAAATCTCTATATCCATGCATCCTTTTAGAACTTAAAAAGTTCCATTTGTGGCTCCTGCCATTGTACAAACTTGTACATGATTCTAATTGCAAATATGACAATTTGTAGACTTGTGGTTATTGAGCAGTGTTCCTAGTTGGATTTAGTAAGGGCAAGGTGCTAACCCTGAAAAGGCACATTCGGTGCACAAATCAAGTCATAAAAGGGGCAGACAGCTAAAAAATACGAATTCTGCTTGAAGTACATACATGCAATGGCTTCATAACTGAATTGTGAAAACACTTAGTATATAGGTTGTGGTGTGAACAAATTTGCATCTTCATCATAAAAGGAAGCTTCCTTGCAGGTTTCAGAATTTCTGGTCCAGTTCTTCTTGAGAAGATTCTTTAAGCATCCCATCTTAGTTTTACTATTTGTTAAGTTTCTCCCTTTGGAATGGGGATTGGTCCTTCAAAAATTTTGAATTTCTTTTACATAACAAGTTTAGTTAAAGTTGTTTCTTGAAAAAAAAACCTGAAAATGTGAAAAGTGAAAAGACAGACAGACAATGGACAAATTTCAATCAGAAAACTCACTTTTGCTTTCAGCTAATGTGAACTATAATTGATACAATTTCTACCACCCAAGTTCTGCAGTAAATTGTCTATACAGGCTTAATACACTAATAAAACAAGTAGGAATACAATGGCACTGTCTCCAGTTTGAGGAGTCTTAACAAATAATACACTTGGTATGTCAGGTAAAAATGAATGAGATGTCAGTCTGAGGTGTAAGAGAAGACAGTCTCCGAGTCATGAGACATCAGTTGGAAAGGAATGTACTGCTGCTGCTCCTTGGGCAGGGCTGGTGTTACTGATGTCTGCATCGGGAATCCTGTTGTGTTTACAGGGGCAGTGTTTATCACAGTGGCTCCTGCTGGTAGAGTCATAAGCACAGGTGTTCCTGCAGTCCATAAAAGTAATAAGCACAATTGTCATACACTATCTAATATGCAGGATTTAAAAAGTAATAAGAAACAAAGGACATATTTTAAATGACATATCAAAATACCTTTACCTCTGAACAATATCAATAGGTTTTGAACACGACATTTGAAATTATATATCTACAGTACTAATCTTTGGTTATCTCACAGACAATGCTTGGAACAGGTAAACACTAACTAAACACTACAGGAACAGGTAGGCATTTCTTATCTATTCACCGTAGGGACAAGTGGGCATTTATCTATTCACTGTAGGGACAGGTGGGTATTTATCTATTCACTGTAGGGACAGGTGGGTATTTCTTATCTATTCACTGTAGGGACAGGTGGGTATTTCTTATCTATTCACTGTAGGGACAGGTGGGTATTTCTTATCTATTCACTGTAGGGACAGGTGGGTATTTCTTATCTATTCACTGTAGGGACAGGTGGGTATTTCTTATCTATTCACTGTAGAGACAAGTGGGCATTTCTTATCTATTCACTGTAGGGACAGGTGTGCATTACCTGGGTTGGGAACATCAGGGAGCGGGAGAATCCCTTGCTGTGTCATTGCCAGTTGTCTGGTGATTTGCTGGAGTTCCTCCTGTTGTTGTAAAATGGCCTGCTGTAATTTTTTTGATTTTTCTCTCAGCTGTTCATGGAGCTGTTTCTGTATGGGGGTTAGGAATAGCTGTGAATTCTGGCTCTGTGCAAAATAAAAATTAAGTGTACTTACAATCGGAACATAAACCTTAAAAGAACTACCTGAATATCATGCAACAACTCAACCAAAGATATTCAGTGAATAGTATGAAGAGTTACTAGGTAGCTATCAATTAATGTGATGTATATAATACATTCACTACACGCATTCATTTACACTAGTGTTGAGGATTAAACATTTCCTTTACAGAGCCCATCCAATGTAGAGAAGAAATTTTGGTATTCATTATAATTACATGTTTGTACCAAGTTTGGTGGTAGATGTTTAAAAGTATAGAACATGATCAGCAACAAAGAGTCCCTCCCTGCGATCTCAAACACACATCATATGACCCCTCCCTCCAATCTTCAACACATACCATGGGATCTCCTCCTTGGGATCCTTAACACACATCATGGGACTCCCTCTTTAGCATCTCCATCACACTATGGACCCCCTCCTCTTTGGGATCCCACACACCATGGGATCCCCCTCCTTGGGATCTCTAACACACACTATGGGACTCCCTCCCTAGCATCTCAAACACACAGTGGGACCCCTTTTTTTGGGGTCTCTAACACACGTAACCCCTCCCTTGGACCTCTGGCACACACCATGGTACCCCTCCTTGGGATCCCAAACACACCATGGGACCTACAACATACACCATGGAACCTGATCCGAGGGATCTTCAACATACAACATGGGTCCCCCTCCCTGAGATCTGGGACACAAACCATGGGATCCCAGAATTAAAATGTTGAAAAAATCTACATTGTACATGTTAATGGGATTGATTCACGATTTTCCCCAAAATTTTGTTTTTCACTTTTAATGATCGAAATCTACTGTTGAATGTGTTTTAAAAAATTTCATACAAAAATTGCGGTATGTTATTGTTTACGAAATTTTCAAAAGAAATGGATATCGATCTAAGTTTATTATATCTTTTACATTTCAAGCATTCTTTGGCTAAAATGTGTCATCTAAAAGTTAAAATTTGTGACTATGCAAAATGAAGATGCTTTATATTACAAAATTAATATATCACTGGTTTGCTTTTATTCTTGTATTCAGATAGTCAAAATTTCGGCTGTCAGCAATAAATTAATTATATTTTTAATGTTTAACGTCAAAAATGCAAAATATTTTTTTTCCAAAAATCGTGAATCAGTCCCTTTAAATAGTGTCATGAAATCCAAGTAGGGAAACGTATAAATAAAACATTGTCTGTGGTTATGAAAGGGAATTATAAAGCACAATACCGGAGATTTCTGTTCATCAACAAGAATAGGATATTGCAGGCCACTCTGCATCACGGGAATCTGTGATGTTGAGGACACACTGTCTGCTCCACCTCTGAATGACATCACTGCCTGCAAGTACAGATATAGAATTCCAGAATACCGATATCCGTACAGGCCAAACCAAGTCCCAGCTTCATTTGTATTCTTTAATGTATTTGATTTACTCCATAGTGAACAAGAGTACCAGAAATGATATATAATACACCCTAAACAGATCACGCTCATCCTTTTCCGTAACCAGGAAGAAACTCAACATGGATCAATGCAAAGATTGCACCAAATCGATGCATTTATTCGCCGGAAGCGTGCAAAAGGCTAGAACCGAAACCCTGTATAGTGTGTTATTTAGAAGTAAGATTAATTCTCATCACAGATTCAGTTTTGGTATCATTAACATCATATTCACTCTAATACATAAACATATAAGTGGAAATTGATAGTAGTAAAATACCTTAGATATGTGTGATATCTTAGATAATTTTGTTTTATCCTCAAAGCTCATGTTTCATATTGTAACGTACATCTGTGATGTCATAGTTACATTTCAGTACACTCAGTAACCGACTCTGATGGTGTCGATCTACACATGAGGTTTATTTGTGGTTACAGAAATAGCTGAGTAGTCACGATTGTAATACACCTGTCGCAAGCTTATGCAAGGTGTTTTCTGAAGCCGTGAGTTGTAGAACTAAGGTAGTATCAACCATCATTAAGCTGTGGCATTCTTTCTTTCACATCATATGAATAAAAGGACTTAGCTTAACAACAGGAGGTAGATAGGCAAACCAAGAGTTCTGTGTGTAAAATATTACCCAAAATGACTAAGTTCAACAACCTGTATTTTTTTTCAAACATCAAGAAAACAAGAATATCAATAAAACTAATGGATGTTTCCCGAACTGCATCTAAACAATGAACTACTTCATATGACGAATGAAACAATGATCAATAACTGTTGAAATACTCTTGAAATGAAGTTTTTTTTAATATATAAGGTATATGTTGAGTGACCTTGATCTTTACAAAATAACCTTGAGTGATCTTTGTCTGAAAGTCATGTATTCCTATTACTTATTTTTGTGATATATGATCAATACCTGTTCAAAAACTGTTGAAATAAATACTGTTGAATGAAGATTTTATATACAAGGCATACATTCTGAGTGACCCTCACCTTTCCAAAATGACCTTTCAATGAAAGCCATATGCCTGTTACTTATTAGTGTGACATATGACAATACTTGTTCAAAAACTGTTGAAATAAGGGACTTTTTCCTTGACCTTTGACCTCAAAATCAATAGGGGACATCTATCTCAAAGGAGAAACCAGTGTACCAAGTTTGATGTCTGTCAAGCAAAGCTTTCTCAAGATATTAATCAGATATCTTACTATGACCAGTTTGATCACTGACCTTTAAACTTGTAACCTGAAAATCAATAAGGATCATCTACTCTCTAAGGTCAACCAGTATACCAAGTTTGGTAACTGACAAGCAAAGAGTTCTTTAGATATTGAGTGGAGAAGACTTGGTCTACAGACAGACTGGCCCTTGACCTTAGACCTGAAAATCAATAGGAGTTATCTACTCTCTAGGGGCAACTATTGTACCAAGTTCGAAAACTGTAAAGCGAAGGATTCTTTAGACATAGAACGGACTATAATTTATATCCAGAATAGTTTGACCATTGACTTTTGACCTCAAAATCAATAGGAGTCATCTACTCTTTAGGCAGAACTAATGTTCAAAGTTTGATGTTTGTCAAGCAAAGGGTTCTCAAGATATCGAGCAGATACTATCTTACTTTGTCCAGGTTGACAATTGACCTTTGACCTCAAAATCAACAGGGGGATATTTTTTTTCTTAGGAACAGTGTACTTTGTTTTATATCTGTCAAGCAGATGGTTCTCATGATATTGAGAAGATAATATCTTTACTGTGTTCAGTTTGACCCTTGACCTTAAAATCAATAGGTGTCATTCAATTCCTAGGAAAAACCTGTGTAGCATGTTTTATGTTTGTCAAGCAGAGGGTTCTCAAGATATTGAGAAGACAATATATCTAATCATGTCTATCTTAACCCTTGACCCTGTGACCTAAATATCAATAGGGGCATGAGAAACCAGTGTGTTGTATGTCATGCAAACGTTCTTAAAATATTGAGAACACAATATCATACTATGTCAAGTTTGACCCTTGACCATATGACCTGAAAATCAATAGGAGTCATTTACTCTCATGGGGCAACCACTGTACCAAATTAGGTAATTCTGTAAATAATGTGCAGACAAGACTTGTTCTACAAACCAACTGACTGACCCTTGACCTTAAAATCAATAGGGGTCATCTACTATCTAGGGGCTACCACTATCCCAACTTTGGTAACTGTCTAGCAAATGGTTCTTTAAATATTGAGCGTACGAGACTTGTTCTACCAATTGACAGGTGCAAAATAATATGTCCTCCTTTTTTCAAGGGGGGGGGGGGGGGGGATGTGTGTTTAAAAATCATGCCTTGGAGCTTTTCTCATTGGCTCCAGTTGAGAGCCTTATCACTGTGACTTCACAGCTATAATGTCAGCCTACTACGAGACATAACATAGTATAAAGGCCGGGAGTAACCTAGAAAAATTTACACCCCTACAGCAATTAAGCATATATGGCAAGAGGGCAGGGCTTAGCAGTGTTATCAGAATAAGCAGCAGTTTGATGCTTGACTCTACACGTGCTCTGTAGCAGACGATATTTTGAACACGGAGACTGGCATGATTTATCAAAATAAACTAAAGTTTTCCCGCATTTTTCTACCACTCTGCTGGATCTGTGAGGCACTGAAAGGATAGGTTTTTACTTTAACAAAACTTCACCCTAGGAATTACAAAATGAATTCATCATTGTTTTATCCATGTCTTTTAAAACACATAGTTTTTCGATAATATACACAAAATATTGGTATATATGATATAATAATACTTATGATTTTCCTCTTGGTACCTTTCAATTATGAGAAGAATTTGGGGGGAAATTGTAGCTGTGCAATGGAGGACATGTGCATTGAAGGATTATTAAGAAACACTTTGTCCATTATGATATTTGGAGACCTACTATCTGTGATTGTCTCTTTTGACATTGTAATGTTCACACATAAGAGTCCAGATTGAGAGTAATTCTAAAGTGATGGTTGATCAATTGGACATTTGTCATCATTGGTGAGAGACAATGGGAGTTACACAACTGGTCTAGGAGATTGTTGCTTAATCAGACAAACATCATGCTTGACATTATTCTAGAAAAGGTACCAGCAATCCTGCAAAACTCTGAAACAGTGATCAGTCCTAATGAGTTATTTTTATAAAGTTTACAATTTTTTTTAAAGGAATGTGATTATATATAATTAAAAAATAAAATCTGGATTTACCAATGATATATGAGTAAGTACTTTTTTTCCACGTTATACAGTGATTTGATTACATGTTTCCTTTGGTGCAATCCCCCTTATCTAGAACTAGACAAGCATGCTCGTGCAATATGTGAGTCAACATCCGGTGTAAACAATAACAAAAGATAATCACACCCACAAACTGCCAATCTCTAGTTTGAAATACAAATTTAGCCCTGCTTCAGATTTTTTAGGCCAAAATTAAAACTTCATGAGAATTTATATCTAAAATAGATATGGCCAATATATGCACAGTTATGAAGGGAACAAGCATACCCATTTTAAAATTTCAGTACAACAGCTTAATCTTTATTTTTGCAAAATAAGTGCTGCAACCTGAATGTGACCAGAAAATTCATATATTCCACCATTTTCACTGATTGGCTGCTTTTATACCCAATTGCCGGCCTTTAACAGGTTACAGTGTCATAGACAACCACCATTACGACATTAAGTTTTTCAATCAAATGATCAGGGTACTGCCTATCCTTAATTCTTGAATTATCCCATCATTTACAAATATTGAAATGCTTAATTGTAAATATAATGCTAAGAATATTTGCTCTGTCTACTTATTTACTTATTTTCAAGGACATAAACAACAGGAATGCTGCTTTTGTGGTACACTGTACTGCCTCCATGGAATGTAGATGAACAAAATAAAATGAACATCATTCGTCATGAATCACATAAAACATGTAATTAAATGTTGAAGTAATGCACTTCTTCCTCATTTAAAGTATATGTCTTGAGTGACCCTGACCTTTCCAAAAATGACCTTGAGGGACCTTGGTCCAAATGATCAATAACTGTTGAAATATTGTTGACTTTGGTCCAAAAGTCAATCATGATGAACTTCTGATGAAAGATTTAGAAGATATGAGCTTGGACAGACAATAGGACATGACAGCGACTATATTTTATCGAAATAAAGATTTTGATTTTATTGAATACAATATAGCATTACCAGTATATAGAAATAAATTTTTGTATAGGAGGACAGTAATGTAATTTTGCTTCATTAAGAGCCTCTGAATAGATTTTCTTAACAAGAGGCCCACAGGCCTTATCGGTCACCTGAATACTAGTGAAAAAGTATCACTACTCACAGTAGTTCTTAAAACTTCAATGCCCTCAAAAGTGCATGCACTGATGAAAGGCTTTAAATAATATAATAGGTGTATTAACATTAAAACACGCAGTATTAAGTCTTCCCCGGAAGACATGTGTCACCTGCTAGTTCATTCTATATGTAATATATCACGTATAATGTTGAAAAAGTAAATTATTGAAATGGTTTTTGTCACTAAACAGGAAGTTGATAAGCGACAGATTCGAAAATGTCTTACACAATACAGTTGGCCACAGTGATGCTCTGTGCCAAATATCAGGGAGTTGCCCCATGTGGTTCTTGAGAAAACTGTGACAGAAATTTTTTTGCTGTAAAAAATTCTAAGTCCCGGCAAACAGGAAGTTGATAAGCGACAGATTCGAAAATGTCTTACACAATACAGTTGGCCACAGTGATGCTCTGTGCCAAATATCAGGGAGTTGCCCCATGTGGTTCTTGAGAAAACTGTGACAGAAATTTTTTGTGACGACGACGACGCCAGACGATGACGCCAGACGACGACGCAGGACGACGGATAGTGATCCCTATATGTCGCCACTGCGTAACGCAGGCGACACAATTAAAAGATATGACTAATTTGGACCCATCCTAGAGCCAAAACCCTGGGTTGTAAAATTATCATTTTTTGTACATCCTTTTCTGCTATTCATAAGTATGAATTTTGATTTTATACAGTATCAGCAAACATACAGATAAATACTGTATACTAAGTTTGGCCCCATCCTGGGGTCAGAACCCCTACCCTGAGGATCATCAAATTTACAATTTTGGTAAAGGACTACCTGCTCTTTCTAAATATCTATTTAGTTTCAATTTAGTATCAACAGCACTAAAGAAGATGTTATTTGAATATTTTATACATAAACACTATATACCAAGCTTGGCTCCGCCCTGGGGTCAGAACCCCTATCCCAGGGATCATGAAATTTACAATTATGGTAGAGGCCTTCCTGTTCTACATCACTATGCATCTAGTTTTTCTTTACACGTGTGTGGTTCTTGAGAAGAACATTTTTGAAAATTGGTCAATTTTGGGCAGTTTTTGCCTCGCCCCTAGGGCCCCATGGATGTAGGAATCCTGAAATTTACAATTTATGTCCCCTTTGTCCAAAAGATGTTTCATATCACATATGAAAAGAATTGGACTGGTAGTTATCAAGAAGTTAAAAATGTTAAATTGTTAACGCACGTCGACGGACAACAACCAATTGCAATAGGTCACCTGAGTAAACTCAGGTGACCTAACAAAAGTTTATTTACCTTATTTTTTTTCTGTCATTGAAACAGTAAATCACAATTTTACAACTAAAATTTCCAACACCAAAATCAATCAATTGACAGCTAATATTGCCTTAAGACAAGAGGCTTTTAACATATTGGGTAAACAAAAAACAAAAGAATACCTACCTGTCCTTCACTAACACTCAATAGATTCTGGGTACTGGTGGCTGTCTCCACCTGTCTCTGGAGCTGTTTAGGGTCACTGGCAGTAGCCTGATTTAGATATCGCTGCTGGAGGAGGAGCTGGAGGTGTTTGTGTGGGGACATGGTGGAGGGGAGATCCTTTGTTATGTGGGAAGGTATTTCCTCAACACTCTCCTTATCTGCCATTTGGTTTCCTATGAATGACCAAAATCAAATAAACATTTACTTCTACTGACAGGACACATGGGAGACCCTCATTGACTCTCAATATCTGACATCTGATTCCCTAAACAAACCCAAATCAACTAATGCTAGCGAGGACCATTACAGATGTTTCTCAAATGACCCATCTCCCAAGGGGTACTTTTTTGTTTAAGTAGATCAAATTGAATTGTTAATAGACATGCATATTGTAGGGAAAAGAGTACCAATTCATTTCCTATAGACCTCAATGCTAACCTTTGGCCCTCTCACTAATTAACTATATTAGTTTTAAACAAATGACCGCAAACATTTCAAAGCTCATTTCAAGTGTTGATAAAAAACGACAAAAAATATATAGGGTCCCGTGCCTTTTATCGGCCATATTTGTACTTTTTTTACAACACATAGCAATCTGCAGTAAATTACACCCTTCATTTTAAGTACACCCCTACCATGGTAATTTCCTCAGTCATTTCTCGATTTTGTGCGAGAATTTTTCATCCTGACAATTAATTTGATCCTCTATAATATTTCTTTCAATTCCAAATAATTTCACTCTTGATATTAGCCAATCACGCAACACCTAGATATTTATACCTCCGCTCAATCTTGGGTAAACTGCGTCTGGGTTATGCGTGCGGGGGTTTGGTACTCTCATTCCTATATTATAAACAGTATGAATTTTTAAGTTCAAAAGGGGCATTACTCCCACAAAAATTATTGAATCAGAATTTTCTGGGAATATGCACATCTAAACAGTGTGTCCTTATTAATTACAAAGTTTCATGAAATTCTGTTGAGCAGTCTCAGAAGAGGTGCGCTGACAAGAAAAGGACAGACGGGCTCGAAATTCTAAGTTCAATAGTGGCATAACTGCCTGAACAATTATTGAATCAGAATTTCCTGTGAATATGCACCTCTACATGTAGTGTGTCCTTATTAACTACAGAGTTTCACGAAATTCTGTTGAGCGGTCTCAGAGGAGTTGAGTTGACAAAAAAGTATAATATACTTGTGCTCCTAGTTCCTACCAACTCATAGATTTAAAAACATTCTAAAGATCAAAATTTGCATTTATAAAGGATTAAATATTAATTGTAATTCTTAACTTTAAATTGAAATTTAATGGCACATTTATATTTCTTTTTAAAAAGTGAAATAATAACAACATCTACAGTATGCCATGGGGGGTGGGTGGGGGGTAATTTCTTATCTGGTTACCTACATGTCAAATACCTCATAAATTAATAATAAGGAGCAAAGATCTCAAATATATTCATCTAAAGATTTAACTCTACTGACTTTCATCCCTGCTTGTACACTTAACTATCCATTAAGTTTTTCAATTTGTTCATTCTCGTTAGAGATTAGAAAACTCCAAACACATTGCCTAACTGATGGAAATGTCAGACAGACGGAAAAGAGGGACAGGATGAACTGCAGTTTACATCCTGTGATCTATTCCCCCATGTTCAATTAACAAATATTTATCGAAGAATTTATGCCATTAATGGAAAGCTCTATCAGAAAAATATATTGAGTAGAATTTCATAATCATCATGAACTTTTAACATTTTCATAATCATCATGAACAGATATTAAACTCTGATACAAATATTACCACTAAATAAGAAAAGTAAGTAAACAAGAGGCCCATCCCCACGTTAAATACCATAACAAATATCAAACTCTGACACAAATATTACCACTAAATAAGAAAAGTAAGTAAACAAGAGGCCCATCCCCACGTTAAATACCATAACAAATATCAAACTCTGACACAAATATTACCACTAAATAAGAAAAGTAAGTAAACAAGAGGCCCATCCCCACGTTAAATACCATAACAAATATCAAACTCTGACACAAATATTACCACTAAATAAATCCAACCTAGCTTCACGGGGTTGTGACTTAACTAAACTTGAACCCACACAACATGGGGATGCCTCAATATCAAAATGACTAAAATGAAGATTTCTCTTTCCCCTGTATTCATGTATTATACAAAATCCAATCCACGATTTTACCCCCACCCTAACTACAGCATTCGTGGAAAAAAAATTGAATTCAGAATGTTTGCATATTGATATGATTCAGTGTGGCCCACCTACTCTTGAAAATATTATTTTTCCAAATTTCTTTAAGTTTATATTCTCATGTAAAACTTTGATTCCGTATTAAGTAACACTAGTTAAATATGAATCGGCACTACATTGAAATGGTTGCATATCAATATATCTAATCAGTGGTTCTTGATAAAAAAAATTCAAAGATTATTTATCACACAACCGGACTTTTCCCAGGTTCATAACACGGGTTCGGGAAAACGATATGAACTTGTAGCAGAGGTTCATAATTATGCAAATTAGGTAGGTCAATCATTCATGCGCCACATAAACAAAACAACATGTCATCTTTTGAAACTGTTAATATTGACGGTAAAAGACCTTGTTTTGTCATCAAGGTTGTTCCAAGAGGATTTTGTGTCTTTTATGAAGAGAAAATAATATTCAAATTTCTTCAAACCATGACATAGCAACGACGTCACAATAGAATTGAAAGCAAAAAATTTCTGTGACATTTGGGTTGTCAGTATAATAGACAGTAAATTAAAATGCGAGTTTGATGATAGTTGTGTGATAAATAGAATCTTACACTTGTGCTTATGACATTTGAAATTCTTTACCAGATTTGAATATCAAATTCGGCAACTCATTTCATAAATTTCATATGCCATACTTAGCAATCGTTCATAATCCTCTATACATATATTCCCATCTAAACTTTTGATCCACTTCCCGCAGGTCATGAATTGAATTTGCATTACCTGAGGATGCATGCACATGATGACAAACATGGCCCTTCTGGTCTTGAGAGGAAGAGTTTTATAAAATCAATTTCCTCATATATGCATATACATGTGTATTGCCATTATCTCCTATTGTGACACCCCCCAATCTAATTAAAATCAGACTTCTTAGATCCGTGCCATATACTCTGCGAAAGAAGATTTGACATAACCCGACAAGGGGTCATGTTCATGTGAACTTCATGTTAGCCAATCAGCGCGTCGCCTATGAAATCGACAGCGTTCACAATTCAAGGAAAAAGGCTGTGATTGTTTGGTTCGAAAGAAAACAAATCGCAGCTAGATGCGACGTCACAATGCACCCTTTACATCAACTTGCATTATATTCTTCACGTTAATTAAGTAAACCATCTTGAAAACTATTCAAATTGTACCCATCCCTATTCATATATAAATCGCAATTCACAATTAATTTAATATGGGTGTATTTTAAATCGTACGTTTTTTTTAATTGTATGAATGGAATAGATTAGGCATTATTGCGAAAGTTCAAAATTCCTTTATAGTGTGGAATAAACTTCGTTGGAGAGTGATTACTGCAACTTGCTTACAAATTGCCGGGAACCGCCTAAATAGCCATCATTGTCTGTATGGCTCAGTCTGACTTGCTGATAGTTCTCATGAATATTTCAAGCAAAAGGTCATGCGCACATGACCCCCTATGGGGTTAAGTTAGATCCTATTGTAGCGATTGTGAGTGAATCTTGGGATCTGATTTTTATTAGATTGTGACACCCCCCATCCCAATGGCCATAATTTAAAAAACAAATCTGCACTACCTGAGAATGCTTGCATATTTATATGACTAATCATAGCCCTGCTGGTCTGAAAGTCAGATTTTTTCCTTTAAATTCCCATATAAAACATTGTTCCAATATAGTGAAATTGGCCCTATGGTTCTGGAGAAGAAGTAGATGGATGGACACCGTACAAAAGGAGACCAGAAAAGCCCCAGTCAGTGAGCTAAAAATGTCTGCCTAGCGACATCTTACAACAATGAACTAAATGAAACTTATCTTTTCTCACATCTTTTTGCTAGTTTTTATTGAAATAACAAGGACATTGTTTGAACAAACTTGAATCCTCATTATACAAGGAAGCTTTCATCGTCGTCTTCGCTTTTCTGGATCAGTGGCTCTTAAGATAGGAAGACAATTTTTTAAACATATCGCCCTGTTTTCCCTTTTTCTTACACATCTCCTTTTTGAAGGGGATGCTATCCTTTATCTGACTAATAAATAATAAATAACTAGAACCCCCTTTTAACCAAGGATGCTTTGCACCAAATTTGGTTTAAATTGGGCCAGTAGTTCTTCATCAGAAGTAAAAAATGTGAAGAGTTTCCAGATAGATGATTATAACAAAATATTGTTGCTGACAAATATTTCTTTTTCGTCATAGTGACCTAGTAAAATAATCTTGGTTCATGTTAATGACACATTGTTAAACAATCTATGTGCAAAATATGAGCTTTTACCACTGCTACATTATATAATTTTGGCCCAGACATATATTCCATATCACATTTCACTAGTGACCTTTACCACCTTGGTTTATAGTCATAGCAAACTGACATATAATATGCAATCTTTGATATAAATATGAATTTTTGTAGATGCAGTAAAATATCTCTATCTCGAAGTCCGAGGGACCACGAAAAAACTTCGAGATATCCGGGGGTTCGAGATATCCAAAATCGATCTGGGATATTTTTTTGAAGGAGGATATTTGATGCATAGTATGGGATTTGCATTATAAACAAAAACCCCGTTGCTGTTTCTTATAGTTTAATACAAGTTGATAAATTAATATTGTGGAATTTCAAAGACAAACATTTTGGGATTTTTTTAATATATATAAACATCCAATTGAATTCACAATGTGTTTCAAAATTAAGATGATTGTGCCTGTATGCTTACTTTAAGTTTACTGATGTCCAGGCTCGACTGGGATGTATAGTTATTGCGCTGTAATGAAAGAACCTATCACGTAAGAAACAAAAAAGACGGTTTTTAAAAAAAATCAAACTTTTAAATGTTTATTAAATAAATGTTCGTGTTTTCTCTGTACTAGTTTTAATGATGAAGCGTGTACTATTAAATGCATTATCTTTATTAAGAGCATTACCTTCAAGCGTACTTCGACGGTTTTGTGCATTTATTTAACCCGCATGTTAATGATAGAGCGTGTGTCATTCAAAACACCATCCCTGGAATCGGGTGTGTTAGTTCATAATTGGCGGTGAACTTTAGCCGTAATTTTGGAAGGCTTCACTAATCACCCAAGCTGTTGAACCATTTATTGCGACCTGGGTCTACCCGGAAAAGGCGAGCGTGGATTAGCGGTCATTAATTATAATTGATGTAGCCGCGGGTGTGAATGTGTGACTTAACGACGCCAGGTATGGTAAGCAGAGCATAAAATTGACTGCACTTCCGAGATAAACCAGGTGAATTTAGGGTATGGGACCTTGAAAATACTTCGACATAAGCGAAGTATTCGAGATTACCGTGTTCGAAATATCAGAAGTTTTTTTAATCATTTATATAGGGAAAACGGCCGGGACCGACGGTCGACTTCGACTCAAGCGGGGTATTCGAGATAAACCATATTCGAGATACAGATATTTTACTGTATCTATTATAAAGTTATGACACAAGATGGAAGAAAGAAGAGATGATGGATAGAATGACAGAGATGAGGATTTCTATATATCATCCAATCCAGGGGCAACGAATCTCACTCTTTTGGTTACTCTAGCTCATTAAATGTCAAACTTATTACAAGTATAACAATACACTAAGTTTATGAGCTAGAATTTTCAAAGAGTTCATGCATTTTCACTATATAAGCACACTTGTGTCAAAATGACTAAAGGTAGAGAGAAGAATTTTTTATAAAAGACTGCATCATTTTTAGCTTCCTGGGGACCAAGGTCTGCAGAATTTTCAATTTTCCCTAAATGTTATGGATGAGAACAAAAGCTTTGACCTGGTAATGATGTACAATTAGAACAGAATGTGTCGGACCTGAAACTGAACAATTCTAGACTGAACAGAACAGTAATGGAACAAATCATGTGGAGTTGAAGGACATTTCATGGTAACTGATAAGTTTTGATCAGTAAAGCTCACTTGAACTTTCAGTGCAGGTGAACTAATGAGATACAACATTTTCTAAGCATAAACACACCGCTAACGAGTTGATCGGTGCTGGCAGAATCAATGGAGTGTGATGAGGACCAGTTGGATCGTGATCTTCCTCCTGAGGTAACAGAACACACAGAAGGACTGCGTTGAAATTGTAAGGAGGAATTGGAGTTGTCTGACTTTAAATCAATGCCCAAATCTTTGTGTACCTGCTCTCTGACATCAGCATAGCTGAAATATAAATTTTCAAAAACAATGTACTAAGGCAACAGAATATGTTTAGAAGTAAGTCACATTTTAAAGAAAGCTTTCAACACAAAGGTCATGCCTTTTAACATGTAATTAATAATATCTATTTATAAGCACAGCTGTTGAGTCAAATGACAATTTCATTATTTAGAATTGTTTACCTGACAACAGCATTGTTGCAGACAATAAATTCTGGCTTGGAATTCCACTGGTGATATGTGATGTAGTATCTCGTTTTTATCCAGATCCACTGCTGGCCCTTTGTCAAGAAGCGATAGTAAGATGAAGTTCCCTCTCCTGTCTGCATCACTGTCAATACGCAAAGTAAGCCCTGATAAATCAAGTTCTTAAGTACACAGCATCACATCATTTACATCATTACAAAGTCTTCAATTTCTGCCCTAGCCATAGGTATCAAGGATCGAATAAATCAAATCTCCATTACATGAGAATGCTCGTATATTGCAGACCTGATTTTACAATCAACTAAAAAAAGAGCTGATTTAATGATTACCCCCAATAGACAGGGGGCCGCCAAGGCAACAAGAAGCTCTGGAGTAAATGGTGCAAAATCCTGCATTCTGAACATTTCCTGGCACTTCTTTTTCACTTTCAAATTGTCTATTTCTTAAACAAAACTTTTATGTAACATATACTTTTTAAGAATTCTTAAATATGTTTTTTCTTTCCCTAGGTTATTACAGTAGAAATGATTAATATGAATTTATGTATCATTGTAAAAGGGGATTTTCATCAACATCCTTTATTATATAGACACAACAATTTACATGCATTTACAAATATAAATATAGTAGTTCTTCGGAGATTGCAGAGACGACCGAGTGTCTGGTTGAACTAAGTTGGAGAACAAGTGTTCAAGCAGTCGATAAAGGTATCAAAAACCCATGGAGAAAAGGGTGAATGATGAATGTTAGCGGGAAGGCCTTTTGCAAATTATGCCACAAAGAAATCTCGTCGGAGATTTACGTAGACAGCCGACAACCGAGCGTCTAGTTGTATGAGACTACAACTTTGGCATCCATCACGGATTTATCACTATCTACGTTCTCAGTCAAACCAGCAAGATTGGTTAAATATACATTACTAGCTTCCTAGAACCAATGAAATTGCATGTTACGTCAAATCATTAAAGTTAGTATAAAAGGATCAACAATAGATTCACTGGACAAAAACGGTCATTTATATCTTTTCTTAATTCATTAAAAAAAAAGGAATAAAAATTTATAAATGAATTGCATAAAATTAAAAGAGCTGAATTCTGCTTTAAAGAGGAAGAAAATCAGGTCTGATATGAACTGAAAAATTGCACCCTCATAGTTTTCAAAAGATTTTTCATATATATTTCCATGGAAAACTTTAAAATCCCTTTAGTGCCCTAGCCTGGCTCCGTAGGTCAAATATCTATCATATAAATCTATGCTTCATGGATGTTTATGATCATGAGGTTCTTTTAAAACAACCCATCCTATTTTACATCAATCTTCCTGTGGAAAGGCACATGGTCCTTCCATTTGAACAAACATGAATTTCCTTTTTTAAAGAAGTTTTATGCAAAGTTTGGTTGAAATTGGCCGTATACTACATCATAATTACCGACTTCCTTTTAAAACATGAAAAAATATAAAATCCGCAATATTTGTATATTCCTTTTGAATTTGACTGCTTAGCTGGGTTACGTGTCGACTGCTGATCTGTGGATCGCTGGTTCCAGTCCAGCAGGGGTATCATTTCCCCCCCCAGATTACTCTTTACTAAAACTGCATTTTTTGACCAACAAATTTGAAAGTTTTCAATTTCAAAATATCATTGTACATATCCTCCACTTTTCATCCATATCAGATTTCTCTGGTGTGTTAGAAGCCAACAACAATGTCAACAAACATGATGAACACATTCTGATCAAAATGTTTTAAACTGGTAAGTATTTTAGCTGATCACATAAAACTTTTACTGAAATTCATTTGTTTCATTGTTTACCAACTTCCTATTCTTGATTTCTCCTACTTTATATTATAAGATTTAATGTGATATTCCCATTTCGAATTGTCAACAAAATATACCAATGATTTTTTCAATGCAAATATGAGCATTTTGTGTTTTGACCGATATTAACAATGGACTCCTAATCAATACTGATAAAACATAAATATTTTGTGATTTGATGAATACTGACTAACAATATAAAAAGCAACTCATGATATAATAAATCCGTTTTTATTTGATATTAACATTATTTTATTCATCACTTAACTAGATGCAACCCCGTCATGAAAGCCATATTGTAAGATGATGTAAGGATCATCTTATTTTGATGTGCAGCCACCCACATGGACACAGAGTACACACGACTTAACAGCATACACAGTTAAACTTCGGTATCTGGAACATCAATATCTCGAATACCATGGATATGTCGAAGAGAGATGGAACAACTACATTTTCTTTATATATTTTAACCTCAATATCTTGAACCTTTGGAAATCTCCGTTTTTTCTCAGCCTTATCAAGTCGAGATAATGAGGTTAGACTCTACTTTGTTAATTTCAACAGCAAAAACTATTTCGATAAAAAAAAATGTAAAAGTCTATCTAAAGTTGAATTGTAATGAACAGTTACTTTTTTCCATGAGTACATTTCTAAAATAGAAATGGTAAATATTCTGTAAACTCATGCTTTAAAATTGCAATTTTCTTTTATGTGAAGTAGCTAAGTTAGACTGGTCCAAATTGAAGTAGCTAAGTTAGACTGGTCCAAATTGAAGTAGCTAAGTTAGACTGGTCCAAATTGAAAGAAATACCACCACCACCCTCCACTTCCTTAACCACTTCTCTCATCATTTACTATATTTCCCTAGTTTTAATACAATTATCAATTACATAAAAATGTTTTAGAAACATCAGAAACTTTAAGAGTAGCATTGGTCAGTAGTACACCTTGCTGTCAGCATTGTAATGGTGGACAGTCGCATGATGAAAATGTAGCAACGCCCCTTAATGAGGTCAGATAATTGCATATAGAATAAAGGTAATACAAAGTGAGTGAATGATACCATGCAACAAAAAAAAAGAAAGATGTGGTAGTCGATCCTGCAGATATCCCACACTTGGAAATTGAGACACCTTGCCAATGAGCTATGCAGGTACACATAGATGTGATTTATTGAGAAATTATGGGTAAGAATACTAATCATTTCTTCGTTACCAAAGATTTGGTCAGAGAATTTAGGAAAATTAGCGGTCAATATAAAAAATTAACTGAAATTTATAGGTTTAGCAAGATTTGTCCTGTCATATTGACAGCAACCCAGAACATAAATCTTTATTTTTTTTGTTTATGCTCATAAATGCGCATGAATCATAATGAAAGTGCTTGTTAGCTGCATAATGCTATCACATCATGATAGATTTATAATCTGTATACAACAATCCAGGTCTGTGTATGTAAATGGGACCACAGAGACAAAACATGCTCTCGTTTGTGTATGATAGTTGAAGGCAAAGGAAACATGTAAATCATGGAAGTATGACCATGAAAAATCATATATTCATGGGCTATTCATGACACTTTTAGTTTATTACTTTGTTGCACACAACCAAACCAAACCACAACATAAAGAGAAAAGATGCATACTAAAAAAGTCATAAAGAGTTCTGACAACATTCTTTCCAAGTAAGATTTCTTGCCCTCTTTATTCCCACAAAATATTTTGACCTCCATAATAAGGGCTCAAAATAAATGATGGCCAGATGGTCTGAGGCCAGTAAATTATGGATTTGGGCTTAAGTATTTTGTCAAGAGAATGTGCTCTTTGGGCTGGCTAATTTGAATACTTATAAAAATTCCTCAATGATTGGGATAGTGAATATTAGATATGTGTGCGTCCAGTTTCAATCTGATTCAAAATAATTTCCTGATTTCACTTTTGTTAAATTGTACTATGAAGTAACACAATGTCAATAAACTCACGAATGTTTCTAAGAATGAGTTGTCTTAAGCAAAGTATATCTACAATCCTCGAATTATTTCACTGTGCTTCACACAAAAGTGTGTGAGGTATGAGTGATGGGAGGAGTTCAAAGCGAGTCTATTAAGCGGCATGTTTCTTAGAATGAGCTATTAATCATGAAAGTATTTCATTACATGTATTATTAAATTTAGAATCGGTTGTTTTCATATCCACTGGTCTGAGGGGGCAGTGAAAGTTCTCAATTGACCAGTAAAATTTTAATATGATTGCCCAAGTGACCAGTGAATAAAAACAATTATTTCTAGCCTTGCATATTGTAATCCAAACCCTAGCAAATTTTTACCCTCTTTACTCCAAAAGAAAATGTGAACTCTTATTATAAACTACCTAAGCTCCATGGGGTCATGACATAACCAAACTTGAATCCACACAACATAAATGTGCACATTACTAACGTGGTCTTGCTGTTCTGGAGAAGATGTTTTTTGAAAGATTATTTTGCCTATATTCACGTGTTATGTAAAATTTGATACCTTTGTTAACTTTAGACATAAGGAAAAGATTCATTAATGATGTTAAAGGTTGAAAAATGATATTCGTTGACATTTTTAGGGGGGCAAGGCCCAATAAGAGTTACCATGAAAATCTATGCCTGCAGATTTGTTCATGTCAAGGGTACTCTACGTATCCAAAACTTCAGCTTCATCATAAGGGAAATGATGAAAAGATTTAAAAACATCTCTTCCTTGTTTTCATTCTACAAATTGTCTTAGATTTTTCAGGGTCAAACTTTTCATTGTTTAGACAAAAGGCTTCTTGAGATTTATTGAAAACATTCATTAATGCATCTGCAATATTTTGTAAATTGAAATTATCTACCTTATTACACATAATAATAAATAATAATAATACCATATTTATATAGCACCCTTTTCATACACTATGAACACTCAAAGGTGCTTTACAATGCATATATACCTTACAACAGAATGTTATACACATAATACATAGAAAATAAATAAAACATTAAAAGCTGTACCTATCCTCATTGCACATATAAAACATGAAAACACAAGATACCATAAATATCTTACACATCACAACAGTGGAAGAAAAATGCATGGACTTTGAGGCTATATGACTTAATTTCATTTCTCAAAATTTGTGCTTTTTCTGGAATTTATTTTAAACATCTCAAATTTCTCCCCACTGTGTGTGGTGGATTGGTTCAGATAACAGGAAAACTGAAACGATTATGGACTCACATTGCTCATGTGAACTGGCTATCTGTTCCAGGTCATCAGGGTGATAGTAATCATAACCCGAGGTTCCTAACACCTCAAAAGGGAGGTAACCAATGATGGGAGAGGCCCTGAAAAACAATCCATATACAGCAATTCATTTTAAATGAAATAATTCTTCTCTGCCAAAGATCAATGGTTTGCTAAAATAAAACCTGTCTATAATGGAAGTATGTTATATAAAGTAGCATATTTCTTTTTTCAAATGCAGACTATCATGCAAGGAATATCAGTTCCAAATTTTGATTTGCACACATTTAGGATTCGTAGCCTTGGTAACCATTTCAACTCTTTAAGTACACAGTCATACCTGTGATCCAGAAATAAAAACTTCCACTCCAAGCTGTGCCGTGACATGAATTCGGTTTTTGATTCATCAACCATTGACATTTCCCGGATAAACTGAGAGCTTTGTAACCTGACTGTACAACAAAAACAGCTGTTCTCTTTAGGAATCATCTGTCCATACTGGGCACATTCCTCCTCCACACTGCTCACTTAAAACCCAACAAGAAATAATAATCAAAACACTACCTGAAATATTTATTTCACAACAATTAATTTTTTTCCTTCAAATTACTGTAACTTCCTAAATATAAGCAAGGAATTTATCATTATGTACTTAAGCGGGAAGCATCACTCATGAAATAAAATTATTCAATTTCATTTCTATAATGCTAAAATACATGTAAAAACTCTTGATGAACAGTCTTCACAAATTTACGCTCTCCTGATTTGATGTTTATGAGTCATTTTGTGATATCAAGTACTCGCATAAAATGAGAAATCTACATATATTGACATCTATGGTTCTGACGCTGACATACAACTCGATCCTCTTACAATGGAATGAAAATACACAAGCACAACATGGAAATACATATACTGATCTTTAGGTCAGAATTTCAATAAACAGTTTTTCTTTTTCTATAAATAACCAGCATTCACTACAGAGATTTTGATTCGCCACTCTCATCATCATCCTTGGCAGATTTAGTCAACATTTTGCATCCTCAGTAAACTGAATTTAGGAGACTTGCATAGAAGTTGCCAAACCAATCAAAATGTGTCTAACATATGACCTTGCATAAAAAAATAAAACATCAACAAATCACAATAATAGTGGAAACTTATGGGCCCTGTCACCAAATTCTGACTTTGAGATTAGTAGAACAAATATTCATTGACACAAGTTATATGATATGGCTCTGATATTTATGTTACAATGTGGTTATCAAAAGTGTACTAGAATTGAATCTGGTCTTAGTACTTTCAACAGGGGAAGTAATTTACTACTACCCATTCAAAAATCATTTTCATCTACAACAGTTTTAGTGGCTCCTTCTAGTTGTTATAAAGCTTATCAATTTGAAATGTGTCCCTTGTTTTTGTGTAAAGACAGGGGACAACCTTTTCATTTTACAAAAAAAAAAACAAGAGGCCCACAGGCCTTATCGGTCACCTGAATACTAGTAAAAAAGTATCACTACTTCCATGGGCTATGGAATCCACAAAAAAATTCCTGTTCTGCATATCTAAGCTAAATTCTAATGTTCTGTAACAGTATAAAACAAGATGTGTTTTTAAAACTCCACTGCCCTCAAAAGTGCATACATTGATGAAAGGCTTTAAATAATAGGTGTATTTACATTAAAACATCAAAAGATATGACTAATCCTAAAGTCATAACCCTGGGTTATGAAATTCACCATTTATGTACATCCTTTTCTGCTATTTCCTAAGTATGCAGTTAGATTTTATACAGTATCAGCAAACTTACACATACATACTATATACTAAGTTTGGCCCCACCCTGGGGTCAGAACCCTTGCTCTGGAGAAAATAAAATTTACAATTTTGGTAAAACACTACCTGCTCTATCCATTTAGCACTATATACTAAGTTTCGCCCCGCCCTGGGGTCAGAACCCCTACCCTGGGGATCATGAAATTTAAAATTTTGGTAGAGGCCTCCCTACTCTACATCACTATGCATTTAGTTTTTCTTACATGTGTGTGGTTCTTGAGAAGAAGATTTTTGAAAATTGGTCAATTTTGAGCAGTTTTTCCCTGCCCCTAAGGCCCATGGGGTGCAGGAATCCTGAAATTTACAATTTATGTTCCCCTTGTTCCAAATATGTTTCATACTAAGTTTAAAAGAATTGGAATGATAGTTATCAAGAAGTTAAAAATGTCTATTGTTCACACATTTAATAACTGACCATTTTGGCCCCACCCTGATACAAAAACCCCTACCCCTGGGATCATCAAATTTACAATTTTGGTAAAGGACTACCTGATCTCTTTAAATTTCTATTTACTTTCAATTTAGTATCAATAGCACTAAAAAAGATGTTATTCAAGTGTTTTACACTTTAACTCTATATATACCAAGTTTTGCCCCGCCCTGGGGTCAGAACCCCTACCCCGGGGATAATGAAATTTACAATTTTGGTATAGGCCTTCCTGCTCTACATCACTATGCATTTAGTTTTTCTTACATGTGTGTGGTTCTTGAGAAGAAGATTTTTGAAAATTTGTCAATTTTGGACTGTTTTTGCCCCGCCCCTAGGGCCCCAGGGGTGCTGGAGTCCTGAAATTTACAATTTATGTCCTCCTTGTCCCAATGATGCCTCATACCAAATTTGAAAAGAATTGGACTCGTAGTTATTAAGAAGAAGTTAAAAATGTTCAATTTTTAACGGACGACAACCAATTGCAATAAAAACTGTTTTGAGTGTTTCTAGTTCATGTATTCTCATTGGTTGATAAAGATGTCATGGATGTAAGCTTTAAGTGGGCACTGCGCATCAATCACAAAATAACAACTGAATCTGCCAGGGATGAAGAGGAGAGTAGCAAAATCCTTGGCTGGCAAACTGGTGAATTCCTGGTGTGATGTATGAGAAGAAGTAAATTCTAAATGAATTGTCACCATAAAAACATGGCCAAATTCAAAGATATGCAAATCATTTTGAATTTGAATGACCAATGAGATCCACATGTCTGTACACTCTAAATATATCAAATACAGTCTAAACCTCATTATCTTAAACTCGATGGGACCGACAAAAAAACTTCAAGATATCTGAGGATTCAAGATATTGAGGGTATGATACTTAAAGAATAAGTGTTTGGGACTTCCCCATTACTTTGATATATCCATGGTATTCAAGATATCAGTGTTCGAAATACTGAGGTTCAACTGTAATTTGACTTACACTTGTCCCTGCTCCAGTGTTGGAAACCCGACAGACTGACCACTTCATACTGAAGACTACTGAGGGCAGAAATGGAACCTCTTTTGAAGTGACAGGTAAAACTCAAATGATCCTTCTCTAAAAAAACAAAATTCTTCCCTATTTCTGACAGTCTCTAAACATATTCATAGGAATGCAATCTTCCTCAAGGAATAATTCTAATATTAAATATATAGAAGAAATGTCCTTCATGTTAAAAAATATGAATATCTTCATTAGTAGACAACGCCATACCTTTAGCATGTTCCTCTGGAGAGAGCATGCTGTAGTGAAATAGGATGTTGTAAAGGTTTTGCTTTTCATTCTCATGTATATAGTTGTACACAGACTGATTAGTAAGGTCTGCCTGTCAAAAAAAAACCATAGTAATTTAATTCTTATTCTATTCTTTGATTAGTCAAATTCAAATTAGGGAATGCAATCTATTTTTGTATAATGTTTGGTATGGGGACACACCCCCTTGACAACCAGCATCCGGTACTACTTCGCGGATTATAAAGCATAAACTGACCCAAACCAGGTTATACTGTATAATATGCCCCAAAATTAAATTCGTTCCTTAAAGGTCTCCTCCCTGTACATGCTATCAACCAAACTTGTTTGATGACTTTAAGACAGAACAGTTTAAACAATTTTGAAGAAACTTCAGATCTTTATGTTATATAGCATCTCTGTATGTGTCATGAAATTGAATACAAAATGTTCCCAAAAGTCTTGTACATAAAGATTTTTTAAAATTGATCCTTTATATTAACAAAAACTAAATCTTTATGCATGTTAGAATTCTTTAAGACTTGCAATTTTGACTCTCCAATGAGCAAATGAACACAATAATAAAAGGATAACTTTATCAACAACTGAGGTCTCTTGTGACGAGATAAACAAGATTTTATGAAGTATGGAAAGATTGCTCCCACAGTTATTAACTTCCTGGTTAATAACTCAATAGTGAGTACTTCCTGGTTAATAGCCCAATATTGAGTACTTCCTGGTTAATAGCCCAATAATGAGTACTTCTTGGTTAATAGCCCATTAGTGAGTACTTATTGTTAATAGCCCATTAGTGAATACTTCCTGGTTAATATCCCAATAGTGAGTACTTCCTGGTTAATATCCCAATAGTGAGTACTTCCTGGTTAATAGCCCAATAGTGAGTACTTCCTGGTTAATAGCCCAATAGTGAGTACTTCCGGGTTAATAACCCAATAGTGAGTACTTCCTGGTTAATAGCCCAATAGTGAGTACTTCCTGGTTAATAGCCCAATAGTGAGTACTTCCTGGTTAATAGCCCAATAATTAGTACTTCCTGGTTAATAGCCCAATAGTGAGTACTTCTTGGTTGATAGCCCAATAGTGAGTACTTATTGGTTGATAGCCCAATAGTGAGTACTTATTGGTTAATAGCCCAATAGTGAGTACTTATTGGTTAATAGCCCATTAGTGAGTACTTCCTGGTTAATAGCCCAATAGTGAGTACTTCCTGGTTAATAGCCCAATAGTGAGTACTTCCTGGTTAATAGCCCGATAGTGAGTACTTTCTGGTTAATAGCTCAATAGTGAGTACTTACTGGTAGATGGCCCAATAGTGATGTCATGCTCTCTGATACATAGAGTATATTGCCTTGTTGAGTGAAAACCAGCAAACAACTGTCCAATGCCTAGGAAAAGAAACTACATCATTCAAGAGATTCGTCAAACACATGTCTATAAACTATCTATTGTAGAGATGTCAGGTCTCTACACTAAATATTGGGTCTAATGTTGCACACTGCATTGTGTAGGATACCTGGTATGCACAAGACTAGGATGAAATTGAGATAATTTACGTAAGTTCGTAATCTCAGATCAATGAGAGGTGACTCTGCAAGACATAAAGGGATGGTCTTTAGGATTATGGGAGTTATTTTCTTGCACTAAAAATTCAGTGGACACATGTTTCGACTTGAATTTTCTCTGTCCTAATCTCTAGAGATTTCTATATGAGCAGTCCTTTCAGCCACTTATTGCACTCACTATTTTTTACACTGAAATAAATATATACACTACCTCTAGCATGAGATGCATGAACTCATCATTTGACAGGAAGGATGGCTTCCAGTCCTCTTTAATTTCGTGAGCCTGAGCTTGAACAGCCGTTTCTGAAATCAAACATGTAATACTTTAATTTCATGACCTTGAACAGCCGTCTCTGAAATCAAACATGTAATACTTTAATTTCATGAGCTTGAACAGCCGTCTCTAAAATCAAACATGTAATACTTAAATTTCATGAGCTTGAAAAGCCGTCTCTAAAATCAAACATGTAATACTTGTACAGACTAGTGTCAACTGGGAATTTCAAACCAAGTTGACAATATTAGTTATATTTTGAAGAACTTTCCAAACTGGGGATTTTCCAACAGAAAGTATAAGCAATATATGGTGACCCAGGTTTTTCTACAATCCTTTATCTCTCTATTCCTGATACCATGTAATAGTGTTTCATTAAATGTCAAATAAGCTCATACAGTGGCGTTTCAGTGTATTACTGAAGTGTCCAGAAGGTGAATGACTTTAATAGGCTCCATTATACACTACAACAAACAGCTTTTTAAACTTCAATATTTATTCACGACTTTAACCTAGCAAAGCATGTTTACATTCAGACCTTTTCAATATGTCAACCATAATTTCAAATTACATGTCTGACAATAATCAAAACCAAGTGCACAAGACAGACAGATATCACAACAGCTGTACACAAATCCTAATCAAGTTTTCTAATGCAGTCAGGGTCAATGTTTGATCAAGGTCATTAAAAGAGTAACTCTCTATTCACGTGCAGATTCAAAATTAAAAAAAATAAGAAAGATATTACATCAACAATGAAAATTAAATAATTTTTCCCTCTTTTACCCCTAAAAACCTGGGACCCATTGAGTGCTTGAATTAATAAGAATTATCAGAGGTCAATGTAGCTCGCCAAGAACCATGACTCTACCTACCCCTATCCCCCTTATTCAGAAATTATAGCCAAGGTTAAAATTTTAAAAAGTAGTTCAAACTCCAAGTTGTTGAACTTAGTCTATTTAGAAATTAATATTCTATTTGTCTGCCCAACTCCTCCCACAGTTTTCAAGTGAGGACCCTCAACTGAATGCACTTTGTTTTATTAAACTGAATACATTTATAAGATACATGTATACACAACAAAGCCAAACACTGAAGGTTTGAGGCAGTTAGACAAGCATTAACTAGATGGAACTCTTGTGATGTTATAGTAGAAAGATGTAAAAACATTAAGTCAAACACAATGTCATAATGTATTTCATAAGATGTATTTTAAAAATCGCTAAAACGCATCGGCCGAGTTGCAGTTTGGAATGTGTTCATTGGAATGACCCTAATTTGTGAAGGTGAAGGTGAACACTGTTTTAGTAAAAATGAATAGTAAGTTACACCGAACATTTAAGAGAAGGGAAAATACTTACTTTGAAGTAAAATAATGAGTTATAACAAACCTCTGTGGACAATATATATGATTGTATTAATTGCACAGTTTACAAAGGATTTGTATATTGAATTGTGGATGTGTTTATGCATCAAATGAAATACAAGTTAATGTTATAATTTATTTACATTATATCTTCATCCATATAACTTTATGGTCAGACCAGTAGGTTTCGATGACACCTGTTTCAAAGTTCTGAACTTGACCTTTGCCCTTTGGATTTCAAAAGCAACATGAATCTTGAATGTCATTAGGATTTGAAGTCTGATAAACATGCACCAGCAAGTACATGTATAAAAGTTAGAAGCAAGCTCAAATCTACAGTATATAGTGAAAAAGAGACCTTGACCTTTGATCTTTTGACCTCAAAATAAATAGGAACCTTCCTCTTTTGGATGTGATCAAAATATGCAAGCCTGACAAAAACGCACCAAGTAGTATGAAAGTTAGAGACCGGACAAGCTCAAATCTATGGCATTTAGTGACAAAGAGACCTTGACCTTTGTCCTTTTGACCTCAAAATAAATAGGAACCTTCCTCTTTTGGGTGTGATCATGATATGTAAGTTTCACAAAGA